>NC_054699.1:3521857-3833107 GCF_016097555.1 Gigantopelta aegis
TGTTTGGCTATTTGTCCATAACTGGGACTGGATGAGTGAGTGTCAGAGCATGTCCATAGCCAATGGGGCATGCACACTGCACCTCTGGGGCTCCAGTTGCTCAGAGATCACCCTCAGTCTAGCCTGGGTCATTTGGCCTCAGATTACAGTTATCTTCCCATTTGGTTGTCCAAAATCCGGAAGTTTGACCGCGCAAGTAGTCTGCTGTTTGACTGTGATTATTTCATGGCAGACAGCTATGAAGTGGCAACTGTTTGACTGAAGTGACAGGGGATAGCATGTAGTTTGTAAACATGTGTAACTTGTTGACATTGAAGACTTGTTTGTGGTAATTCCGGCCCATGCAAAAGTAGTGCTTTTTGTGTAAAATGGGTGTACTCCGGCCTGGTTTAGAGGGTGTGTCTGTTTAAACCAATATGCTGGGAGAAAGAGCTGGACAACAGGGGTTGTCCTTTTCAGGGTACGTGTCCCCCATGCAGGCAAAGGTACATACAAAACTTCACGGGCCTGCTGATATTAATAAAAATGTTATAGCCACTAAGGCTATATAGAAACATATAGCGAAATTAATTGTGGTCCGAGGCCATTTAGGGCCCCTTTACCATGGTGTGCCAAGCTTTGAAAGCAGGGGGCACTGAGGGGGTGGTTTGTGGAGAGGTTATGTACTGGAGGGGTGGGACTTACATGCATCTGCCCCTTTTCACTTTGCCAGGATATCTCCCCTACACTACCGATGGCCTGCTCAAGGCGAAAAAAAAGTTCATATCAATGTGGTCAGAAAGCAGCTCGGCTAGCCAGCAGAAAACACCTCAGAATAGCCCTAGAAGGGGTCAATTTTTCTAATTTTTCGGGGTGGGGGGGCAGACCCACCGCCACGGGCTTCGCGCCTGCGGTGTCGGGCTTCGTGATGGTAGTTGTTCACAATTTGGTTCGGACAATAGGCCTATACATGATGTATGAATTTGGCGAAAATATGTCATTATCAAATCGCCAAAAAGCTCATTCGAAATTCATTATCTTACGCTATTTGTTTTTGAGGAGTATAATCAGTATTTGTTAATACATTAAAATGCATAGCAGCATACAGGTGGGAAATACGTTTACAAGTCGGAAATAACTTCAGAGTAAACGTGAACGCAGCATTAGTCTCGCTGTTTGTTATTTGTACATCTACTTTGCGCATGCTTGTTTTGAGCCACTTTCGTCGGATTCCGTAACCGACTTTATTTTTGTCAATTGCGCTCCTTTTCGCTTCCGCCATGTGGCCGATGTCACGTGATTTCTTGTTTGCGCACAAAGTAGGGCTATTTTGGTGAGATCTCGCAATTTGCCAATCTAATTAAAATTAGCTCCACTATTACATGTGGATCTAACACCAGCCAGTTGGAGCTCATGTCCACCAATCAAAACCTTACTTGCAGAATCCTGCCAGTGATTTAAAACTAACAACACTGCGTAGTCCCCAATGTCCAGGTAACATTTCGTCTGTAAATAATAATTTAAATATTGACCAATCACACTTCGCCTTTCATAACGTTATTTGGGAGCATACAAATTCTAAAAATATTGGGCGAGTCTATTTTAGTAGCCGCAGTACAGCGAACCATACCAATACGTACGGGGTGGGTTATCAGTCTTCAGTTTTACATTAAACATTATTTATTTATTTATAAAAAAAAAATAAAAAAAATAAACTCAACCAGTCTTCAGTTTTACATTACAAATTATTTATTTTATAAAATAAAAGATGTTTTAAGGCATTCGTAATTCACACGAAACATGTCGTATACCCTCAGGATAATTCGGAATGTTTTCAAATTATTTTTAAATCACTGGCAGGATTCTGCAAGTAAGGTTTTGATTGGTGGACATGAGCTCCAACTGGCTGGTGTTAGATCCACATGTAATAGTGGAGCTAATTTTAATTAGATTGGCAATTTGCGTGCAACGGTCACATGCGCAGTGGCATGGGAAAGAACCCGAATCACCCCTATGTAGTTCGCATTTACTTCAGAACAACCTGCTGTAGGGCACACTCTGGATATACACACACTCTGGATATACAAATAGTCTGTTCACGGCCGACTTGTAACAAACAGATGAAGGACTAGTAAGGAAGACTTTATTTACGTTTTCACTATTTTCTCAAATTTAACCTACAAAGATAGAGATAAATCAGTTATCATTCGACAGAACCCAGGAAATGCTTTAAAATGCAGTTTTAATTTTTGTTCAAGGTTCAATATTTAAAAAGTTATGACATTTTCAAGATGTGGCGCCACGCCCATTTTTTGGCTTTGTTTTACTACTAAAACAAAAGAAAAGTGACCTTTTCGATTAATTACCGGTAACTTTTAATACAGAAAGTATCATAACTTTTTTAATTTTAGATATATATTAATGAAACTTTCAGGGAAGGTAGTTTATTCAACATAGAGCCTTTTGGTGCAGTTTTCTGTTAGTTCATAGTTTAAGTTATTACCTAATTAATAATTTTAATTATTTTTTTACCAAAATAAAACAAACTTTATCACGGTTCACTTTGAACACAAACGGTCATAACTTTTTAAAAATTTGATAAATTCTAATGAAACTGAGGGAAGGTAGTTCATTCAACATAGAGCCTTTTGGTGCAGTTTTCTGTTAATTCATAGTTTAAGTTATTACCTAATTAATAATTTTAATTATTTTTTTACCAAAATAAAACAAACTTTATCACGGTTCACTTTGAACACAAACTCATAACTTTTAAAAAATTGGATAGATTCTAATAAAACCTTTGAATGGTCACAAATTGATCTGAACATTTATCTTTAAATCTTTTGTTCTTTCTTCTTAAATTTCTGACTTTGGCCGTATGTGCACATGTAGAACTTTGTAAACGTGTTGTTTTTAGTGTTTCAATCCTAATATCCTTTCTCCTAATTTTCTGATTTAAAACTCTAGCAGTTACACTTAGTTCTTTATGCAGTTTTGTTCGAAGAAGGTTGGTCACGATTAGATGTCGTTTCTGCATGTTTACTTTCTGTTGGATAGCTGATTTTAAAAGTGTTTTTAATTTGTCATATGAAGGGCAGTGTCACGGGGATCCTATAAATACCCATAACTGAATGAAACACGATTATCAAAATATCTCTCCTAACTGTATATCTATTAGATCTCTCTGTAACGGGCGGTTATACCCTAGTGTGGCTCGTCTAGGTATGATCAGAGATACGATCTTATATAAAGTATGTATTATTATAGCACGTTTAGTTCACTAGAAAACACAACAAAAACACAATACACTTTGGAATCTGTATTAACCTACGCTGACAAATGTACTGCCGCAGTAGTTAATTAACAACAACAAATAATAATAACAACCCAGAACTGATCACTTAATTAGTTGATCTCTAGGTGTCTAGTTTACACAATATTCTTATCACTTCACTGTGACACAACACCCACACGTGTGATAATTGAGAAACACTTCCAGGGGAACTTAATTAATAAAGGAATTACAACTCTATTCCTAACTGGTTAATTTTTAATTAACCCTTACTACTCATTCAGTAACGTGTGATAATTGAGAAACGCTTCCAGGGAACTTGATTAATAAAGGAATTACAACTCTATTCCTAACTGGTTAATTTTTAATTAACCCTTACTACCCATTCAGTAACGTGTGATAATTGAGAAACGCTGCCAGGGGAACTTAAGTAATAAAGGAATTACAACTCTATTCCTAACTGGTTAATTTTTAATTAACCCTTAACTACTCATTCAGTAACCTTGTAAGTTGTAACAGAATTAATACTGAAATGAATGAATGAATGAATGCGTAACGACACCCCAGCACGAAAAATACATCGGCTATTGGGTGTCAAACCATGGTAATGCAAATAAATAAAGTGATGATCAACATCAATATAAAAATTCAAAAACAGTGTAAAGAACTGTGCAAAAACACAAATATCACAGAATTTTATGGATACTGAATATTACTCAAAACTTTAATTTTGTGCTGTATTGGCCATTCTCAAAGAGAATGTTACACCCCTGCACCACGGTGAGGTTACAGCACACGCAGGGGAATTAATACTGGTACCAATCACAATAAAGACAATAACCTACAGTTTACCTAGGTCCTCTAGTATGACTGGTTAAGCTTTATATATATTGGACAGTGAGCCTACAGTTTACTGCGTCAGATTACCAGCACCGTCTAAATAATATTGGTATAATACAGTATTAAAATATTTAAAGTCACATCAATCACATCAAGGTTATACACAGAGCAGAAAAGTATATTTACCAGGCCCGGACTGAACTTATATATTTCGTTCAGTGGACGACGCCGTTTCCCCAGCAGCCTTCCTATGTTTCTCCGCAATATCACCAAAACCCTAGCTATTTATTATGAAAACCGAATATCGCCTGGGGGTACATTGCGGCACCGAATACCTACAAGTGATATTTCCACAGCGACCAAGACGACAATTTTCCTTAGATGGCCAGACTTGATGACCCCTCGTCGCCAAAAATATACGTAACTACTGGCCACATGGCCTCCGCATCTGGGATGGGTGTGTATTAGGCACAGCTCGACTACGGTCGCGCGGAGGTATTACGTAACAAGTGCCCACCTGGGCTTAAGTGCATATTGAGACTGCACACGGCCCTCTAAAACAATTAATATCGCCACAGGCGAAAAGAAATAAGAGCATGTTCCGTCACAGGCAGTGTAGCTTGAAATTTTAAATGTACTTGCTGGTGGAACATTCTCATCAAAACATGGTGACAGAACTTTTCTATCGTTGGTACTTGATGATGGATCCTTAACTTCATCTGAATGACTGCATAGTCCACTGGGCAAAGTGCAGGTCACTGAAAACGGCTCACTGCAAATGGCACTGAATCTGTCAAATTCATTTTTATTGCTTAATTTTCTAAACTTCTTTACTGTTCTGTTCACCAACCCTCTTATTTTGTTTTTTAACACGGGTATAAATTGAGCTTGTTCCTGTGAAAACTTGCATTTAATTGATTTGTCCGTTTCTGACAGTCTAGAATTGTTCAACAGGTATAAATAAAGCACATGTCCATTTAAAAGCTCATCTCCTGCAGGGACTGAATGAAAATGATTACTTAAATATTCCCAAAGAACTCCAGGTTTTGTATCGTCATTTAGTTTTATCCTTTTTCTTGGTGGTGGCATCATGGACTGGAGTCTAGACTTTCTGAAACAGAGGTAACTATTACTTTGTATAAAGGTATTTGTGTTGAGTGTGTGTGTGTGTGTTTTACAAAATCTAACCAAATATTTAAATACAATAGTAAGTTATTTATAGCAATTAATATACACATTTTTTTAAAACTTGTTTTAACATCACCTCTAGTGCACATTGACATATTAATCATCACCTATTGGATGTCAAACACTTGGTAATTTTTTAAACAAAATTTTATAGCAACTAGGCATGGTATCTTTTATAAGCACCTTCCCAGAGACAAGCAGTACATATACCACAACTTTTTATATACTAGTTATGGGTCACTGTTTGGGATATAAAATAACAAATTAAAAAGAAATATATATTAATAATTTTTATTACATTTTAATGTTCATTATTATCATTATTCTTATTAATCAATTTAATATATGGCAAAATTAGCTTAATTTAAAAAATAATAATAATAATTCAATATATAACAATAATTATTCTTATCAATAATACTTATTGTACCAATTTATTTTTCTTTAGCTAACAAAAATCTAAAGCATAACAATTTATTTTTTAATGCCACACATGGATTTGTTTTGTAAATATTACCAATGAGTATTGAGAAAATTGGTCACGTGACCTCAATCGACCTGAAATGGCTTCATTTCACATTTCTGGTGGTCATTTTATAATCTGTAAACATCCTTCAGATAACAACATTTTTTACAACTTTGTGGTACATATTCATTAATAATAAATGTTTGAGCAATATAAAAATATATTTTGGAAATAATTTCTATAATACAAGTGACGTTATTGCAACCTTGAACATCGGGCATTTTCGGAACTTTTGTGTTCTATTTCGGAAAATTACCTTTTGTCCGGGACTTCGTAGACTACTTTCGCCACGTGCAAAATTAATCAAACTTCACAAACATATGTATAAATATATAAACAAAATGATCATATAGTTTTTAAAAAGGACCAAACTTACCTTAGATGAGAACTTTGATGATTCCTATGATGTAGGATGTTCAAAACGTGAAATCTTCCGTAATTTTTCACCGACAAAATGTTATTTTTTCATACATGTATACGAAATTATTTGAAGACAAATATTAAGACGACCAGAAACACATTGAATATGCAGACACTAATATTCTAAACAAGAAAATATATCTAATATGTAAGTTTAATCGTAGAAATATTTTATTAGTCGAAAACATCTTACAATGCAGCAAACTCGGGAATGTCCCTTTAACCAAACAACGCTTTTATTTTGGGCGACTGTTTTGCAGAGCGGCGATCTTGCGTCACAGCTATTACTGCCCTCTGCGTTAATGACGCGGCGCTGGTTGATCACGTACCTAAATTATTGAATGTACTCGAGTATGCATTTTAATGTATTAACAAATACTCCTCAAAAACAAATAGCGTAAGATAATGAATTTCGAATGAGCTTTTTGGCGATTTGATAATGACATATTTTCGCCAAATTCATATAGGCCTACGTGTGTGTGTGTGTGTGTGTGTGTGTGTGTGTGAAGGAAACATTTATAAATGAAAAAAAAACGTTTTTATTTAGTTAATAATTAAATTTAATTAATTTATTATTATTATTAAATTAATTAATTTATGATTATTATTAAATCAATAATTTATTTATTATATTATTTATTATAATTACTAACATTATTTAGTAATTTATTATTAAATTATTATTTATTAGGCCTAAGTATTAATTAATTAATTTTTTTATTATATTATTTAGTTGTTATTATTTATTAATTGATTTTAAAAAATTTTTATTCATTTATTATTATTATTATTATTATTATTATTAAACGTGATATTCCATTAAATATCGTGGAAGAAACTCGTGAACCCGAGACGAATAATAATAAAAATAATCCGATTCCGCCAACAGTTTTCAATCACATTTTAAATATACTCATAATGGCCGGCGGGAATATTCAAGATTTCACTGTAGGGGAACGGATGTGTATATCCTCCGTATGACGAGTTAACCACGCCCCCCCCCCCCCCCCCCCCCCCGTCACACGTGATGCAAGGTTAGACAAACTTTCAATAATGGCTGCCGATTTGCATAGGTCTCACTACACAGATCACTTCCGGGTGAGAGTTCATTGATCAATGTCCACTATAGTTCCTAATTGTGACACATGTTATGGTTCACATATTCACTTCTAGGAAATGGTGAAGAATTAAAACAATATGTATGTTTAATGGTAAGCCTTCTGCCTGTATTTTGCCCATGTTATTTTGTAATATTGTGCATCGACCTTTTGGGACATGGGTATATAGCGCAAGTGACAGCCGGAGTGAATCGGTTAATGAACCACCTGTTCGGACCGGTACTACAGCCAGATGCGGTTATATAGCAAAAAACTGAGACGGAAATGTTCTCAATTTTGGAGTGAAAATAAATGCTTATATAATGTATGTTCGCAATGGTGTATGTTGTTGGTGCCAACGAGAACCCGTTCTATGGGCAATCTTCGCTTGAAGTTGGGCAGTTTAACATGGGTTTCAATGGCAGATGGCATCTGTGTAGTGAGACCATAATGTAAAACATGAAATTACTGTTTATCCCAAAATATATAAGTTTAGCAAGCCAAAATGAAAATGTACTAGTGTAGCATTCTTATAAAAGGTAATTACATCCATGTTGATTTCAGCCAAGTGTATGGGGGCCCTATTTGGGTAAATATTGCAAACATGTCAATTTTATTTATTTTTATTATTTTTATTTTTATTTTATTTTTATTTTTTAGGGGTGTGTTTGTCAAAATGTATATTCTAGTGTTCTTACATGTAATAAATAAATTAATCTGAGTGTCTAATACTGAGTTTCTCATTGTAAAAGGTCAAAATTCAAGGTCACAAGGTCAATATCCAAATTCACCCTAATTTCTGTGATTTTGTGCATAATGATTTTTTTCAAATGTACAGTCATAATGACAAACAGTTTTGATGGTATTGTGAATATATAACATAGTATTCTACTATGAAAGTAGAATTTGTGTCTGCCATTAACAATATGTGGATCTTCATGCTGAAATATACAGAAACAAACAGGATTTCAACACTTCATTATGAAACAATTGTTGCCCATAGCAACAATTGATGGAAACTAATATTTTTAATGAACTAACTAGATAATTATCTTCTTTGTATGTTCCCCATATCAGAACTACCAACAAGGTCATACATTACCATATAGTGGCTGCTTGTTTGATGGCCATCTATTGTGTGGATGACCAAGGAGTAACAATGTGATATGAAGTTTTATTGGATGGTATGGTACATCTATCTTTTGGTGTATTGGTTAGAGTTCATAATTTACACGGCTCTAGTATAGCTTTTCATGGTGTAAATGAACCAAATTATCAAACTGACTTCAAACCAAGTTTGACAAAATCGGTCACTAGACTTTAAGGTCTCACTACACAGATCACTTCCGGGTGAGAGTTCATTCATCACGGTCCACTATAGTTCCTAATTGTGACACATGTTATGGTTCACATATTCACTTCTAGGAAATGGTGAAGAATTAAAACAATATGTATGTTTAATGGTAAGCCTTCTGGCTGTATTTTGCCCATGTTATTTTGTAATATTGTGCATCAACCTTTTGGGACATGGGTATATAGCGCAAGTGACAGCCGGAGTGAATCGGTTAATGAACCACCTGTTCGGACCGGTACTACAGCCAGATGCTGTCATATAGCAAAAAACAGAGACGGAAATGTTCTCAATTTTGGAGTGAAAATAAATGCTTATATAATGTATGTTCGCAATGGTGTATGTTGTTTGTGCCAACGTGAACCCGTTCTGTGGGCAATCTTCACTTGAAGTTGGGCAGTTTAACATGGGTTTCAATGGCAGATGACATCTGTGTAGTGAGACCTAACGTATCAACACAAGTATGTCGGCCATTGTTGTCAAACCGAAAATACTGTATTCTACAAGTATACTTACGATTAAAAGGTGTATTCTTTGGCGATTGCTTTCAGAAGCTCCGCAAATATTTCTTTCTTTGAAAACTGTGCTCTCCACATATATTCACACAAATGAAGAGCAAAATTACCACGAGTGCTGTGCGTACTTGGGAGCTGGCGTTTTACACACCACCATCTGTTCTCAATCAGATTTGTACACGCGTTAGACGTTGGATCCACAAAATTCTCAGAATGGTTTACCGTCTCGTGTGTATACCCAAGTCCTAACTCAGTGATTCTGTTGTAGGCAGCCCATAAATCAGAAATTATTCTAGTATTTGGCCTGATATGCTTTTGTATCAGTGCCAATAACGTATTAGCATCCCGTTTGGCAACAGGTACTAAAAAAAAAATTCTAGTCTCGCGACAAATGCCGCCAAATACCCATTGCCCATCAACACATCTCCCACGGTGGTATTTACGTTTTCCGAATTTGCACTCGTCTATTTCGACGGTGCACCCGTCTCCTCCAATTATATTGTCGGCATTAGCTTCTAACTGTTTAGCAATCAGTTCGCGACAATAGTTGAAATAGTCCACTACAGTTTCACATGAAGTGCTTTTGTTTTTGCCTTTCAACTCTTCCTCAGGTATACTTGATTCTGTTTGAGTGTCCTCGATGGATTCTTTCTTGGCGAAACAATAAAGAATTAATAAAGTTCGTCTAATTGAGATATTAGACGCCTGAAACCAAGAGCCTTTTCTCAGTTGCACTTGATTTTTACTCTTGTTTTTGCAAATTTTGCGATTACATTGGAATCGGTATACAGGGTAATTATGATTTTTCTGATTGATACTCAATAATTTTGTTAACTCATTTTTACAGTTCGGACATTTAGCTTTAGTTGGCAGTAAACCTATTTTTTGAGAAAATTCGATAGCTTTAATTTCACTGGAAATATTCAATGATAAAGTATAGAAATTATAAAATTGGCTAACAGAAGGGTTCAACTCAGTGGTATTAGTTTCTGTACTCGTACTGGCTATTGGTTCCTCCAAAATGTTGTTATTTATTTGACTGACATTATCCGTCGGCTGTAAATGTGACACACTTTGTCCGCAAGGAATCACCACATCATCATTGTCACTGCTTGAAGAAGACGAAAACAGATTAATACTTTTATCTGTAGACAAATCACTATTACGAAATTTTGTTTGGCCTGAGGTGAAAGGTTCGTCAATAGAAGAACTGTCACTAGTGAAAAGACTTAAACTTTTATAATCTTTCCGAGTTTTCTTAATATTTTCTGATACTAATTTTTCTTTTAACATACGTTTTTTACTCATTTCTACAAATGTAGCAAAGTAGGAAGAAACACTCACCTTTATTTTTTTTTAACAACATGAATCTCGTGGTGCATGTCATGCAAGCTGTATGTTGAATCATGCATTTTCCTATTGATATAGCACGTGCAGTTAGTTTTGACCTATGAACTCGTACATCAATTTCAGGTCGCTATAGTCGTCATTTTATAATCACTTGTAGAAAGTATTATATACTCGGAATACAACGATCTCTTTTTTCGTTAATTTCCGTACAATTCCGGTAATTAAAAAATATATTTTATAATAAAATTATTTCTTTCCACATTTAGACATCAGACAATGATAAATATAACTATATTCTGGTCATAAATCAATATTATAATTAATATTTTAAATAATAACACAATATTAGTCATAAACAAGAAGACGACAAATGACTAAAAGTTTTGAACACTTATCACCAACTCACCTGCTTAGCGCAGTTGGATAACAGTGCCACGAATTATCGCTACCGATAGTAGCCGAGGGTTTCCAGTTCAAGACTTGCTGATTCAAGTTTAAGGTAAGTGATTAATTTCTATATGTTGTATGTTAAATTACAATGAAATGATTACATGTATCATCAATGTATGTATGGATGTGTGCGTGAAAAGACAACGGGGTCAGAGGTGGGACAGACTACAACATGACGTTATCAACAACAAAAAATATTATAATTGTGTGTTTTTTTAAATATATATATTTCTTTATATTACCCCCAAAAAACCCATGCCCCATTTTTTTTATAGACTCCCCATCAAAAAAATCCCTTTAGATTGACAGATAGAGGGGGGGGGGGGGGGGGGGGGGTAACGGGAGGAAAACTTTCCCATATTTTTAATTAATTAAATTCTACGTTGTTTAACAATCGACGTCTGTATAGGTTGTTGTTATAATGTTGTATAGGTTGTTTTGATATTAGGCAAAAAAACGTGTATAGGTTGTTAGATTTTGAATTTATTATGACCAGCTTTAAAATATCAAAATATCTTTTGTAAAAACATATTATAGAATGACATGAATATATACTGTAATAATTATATTATTTATATTTAATTTATATGAGACATCGTTTTTGTTTGTATTTTGCAGGAGCACAATGGCGGACACTCAATATATATGCTACTACTGTCCAGTGCAGTCGGGTGATTTTGAGAAGATTATTTACCATGGCATAATGGAACATGGAAAGTTAGAATTAAAGTTAAAGGTAGCCACAATTTCAGACATGAACAATGTTTTTCAAACTAAAAATTACAAAATTATCCCTGAACAATTTGCTATGGAAGGAAAAATTATAATTCCACAAAAAGCAACTCTGAGTGTACAAATTTCACGACAAAAAGAACTAACCTCCCCAACATAGGCAATTACGAAAATTAAATGGCATTCAACGCCAAAAAAATTAAGTAACGATGCATCTGATAATTTGTGCCGTGATGTTTGTGAGGGCCTTTTGAATATGTCTATTGATGACCTTCAAGAAGACAGCAACACTGGTCTAAGTTCTATTGTACCAAATGATGAAGATGACACTGAAGATGCTGACTATAACAACTTAATAGAAATGCTTCCGAAAGTAGTAGAAACTTTAAGAGATGGTGGCCGTTTAGAAATGTACATCAAATTCAACCAGCTTCTAGCAGAAAAGAAACTTCCTTTGCCAAATATAGCTCTTTTGTTGTTCAGTGGCGTTGTGGAATGGTTCTCCTTAAATGATACTCGAAACATGCGATACTCTCTAGAGGTTAAGCAGTTTTGGAGAGTTGGTGCCAAATTGTTTGAAGGTAAATTTTTACGTTTTATGAGCGGATGGAAGAATAAGGGACAGAAAGTTGATGGACATATTAAACCCGATGATTCTGCGATAAACTTCGCTGTTCCGGACAAAAAATGTCTCGTAGACAGTGACCTATCAGATGTATTGAAAAACATGAAGCCTGGGATCTTGTCTGAGATGATGGATATCTTGCATGAAGACGACATACAACAAACCAAGTCGTATAAACTCTGTGTTGATGGGAAAAAAAGTCAATTCTGGAGCGGAAGGTCAGAAATACGGTGATATTAATTTGTGGGGGTATGAAGGTCCACCTTCAGTTAAAGACCAAGAGGATAAACTTAACAACGATCTAGAGAAAATCAGAAAGTTGGAAATTCTTATTGGCGCACTGGAAATGAGAGATATTGTAAATATATGTCACGCACCAGAAATTCACAAGATTAACATAGTTTCTCAAGTGAAGGATATGTTAAAGACGTTACGTGAAAGAATTAATTAACCTCTCCCTAGTTTTGACCATATAAAACGTACTTAATAAATAAGTAGATGCAAAATTTATGTTCTATACATACAGAAGATATTGAAAAAGACGGGCAGAATGTAACAGTGAAAATAAATATTTATATTCTAAGAAAAAAAGACAGAAACCATAAATATGCATACACTATATCTTAACTATGGAGCTGTAATGACACTGATGTGCTTGTCATAAATTGTTTTATTCATGCCATATCGATAAATACTAAGTATATACAGCATATGTAAACACTTTCAATATCTGCTTAAATCCCGTCGGCACAGACAGCTATTTCTAGGTGCGTTTTTTCGCTGCTACACAGGTGGTGTTTAATTAATTTCCAGGTGTAAATGGCTGATTTTGATACATTCCATGGAATAATATAATGCAGTTAACTTTACTTTAATTTTGTATGAAATGACAGATGTTCGTTCCATAACAAACCTATACAGTAAATCAGAACAATCTATACAGTTTACGAGGGGTTTTTTTTGCACACAACCTATACAAAACGTGTTCGGCGCGACATACAAAATGTTCTTATAAAGCAATGGCCAGTAACATTATGCATACACAGTGGTCGTTATTCTCATTTACGAATACATATTAACTCTCGGTTGTGTTCTCTGTATCCATTAACTTCTTATTTTAAGTAAAATTTGAAGAAAACAAATCAAGAATAATTTCGCGTGTAAAGCAAAGTTATTGTGATTCATTAGGTAAAACCGTTACTTGCATCTTAAGTAAGGTAACGTTTACATAAAAAACGATTACAAAGAGTATAAGCCTAATAACGAAATCATAATTGGCATCAAATCATAGAAAACCGTTGTAAAATGCAACATTTTCACCACCTACCTTTGACGTGTTCCAAACCCGATGTCTCGCTTGACAGTTATTCCACATCCGATGCAAAAAAATTGTATATACACATCCGTTCCCCTACAGTGGATTTTGTTCGTAACTGAAAATTGGATTAATGCAGGATTACTATTTGGACAAAATGTCTATTTATACGTAAAACTTAACTCAGGAGGTTTTCTTTATACAGTAAGTGTTTATATTTGTTACTACATCTCATATTTCGCCACGAAATAATTAATTCCATGATTTTATAGATTCCGCCTGAAATCTGGGCGGAAAGTGCACGCTTCTATCGGGCATAGAAGTTGTAAACATCGCAGGTCCAATAAATGTCAAAATGTTAAAAAAACGGACCGAATCTCCCCTAGTGCCAACCAGTGTTCGCGTTAATGACTACGTTCAGTAAACATACTACATTTATTTTAAAACCCATCTTCATAAATCAAGGCTAATATTCGTTACCCAGAAGTGCTGTGGTATTTATTGGCAAAAGTTAATGTTTTAAGATTTAAGACAGATTTGTCTTGGGCATAACTTGTAGTATTTTAAGATAGAACTTATGTTTTGAAATAAGAGTACTAGCCGTCGGGCATGGCAACATTAGTTATTTACTAGCCCAACATTGAATATTACCAGCCATGGCAATAGGGCAACCATAATCTAGAAGCCTTGGATCATCATTATGTAAGACTACAACCAGCATACATTGTATGTAATTACGTCTGGAGCCAGGGATCTTCATATCCTCAAGGATTTATCCAGGATTTTTTGCCAGTGTCCCATGACTGATGGGATTGGGAATACTAGCGCTAGTAAATCATTGGGATGTTTTCAGGCCGCTGAATGATGCAGTACATCATTGTTAAATTAATTTATTACAACAGACATATATTAAATACATGTACATATATTGGGAATTTTTAGCATAGAAATTGGGAATTTTCGGTGCCACTTTCTTTGGGGAAGGGGCCTATCTCCGGACCCACAGAATGGCTGGATAAATCCTTGAACCCACCCGATGGTTGGTCCTAATAAACCCTAAAACCCTGCCGAGTTGATCGTGTTTTCACTATACAACACTTTGGAAACATCGGAGCCGACACAGGGACCCGGTAGTCAATGGGGAGCAGAGGAAACGGCTTACCAAATATTTAACATCCAATAGCCGATGATAACTAAAGTAATGTGCTCTAGTGGTGTCGTTAGACAAAAGAAACATATTTGTTATGGCCAGATCATTTTATATTATTTCAACTTATTTTTGTGCGTATATATCTAATTAAGGTTCAAGCACGCTGTCCTGTGCGCACACCTCGGCTAACTGGGCTGTCTGTTCAGGACAGTGAGTTAGTTGTTAGTGGTTAGTGAGAGAAAAGAGGATGTAGTGGTCTTACACCATGGCCAGATCGGATTGGATAACATATTAACGTGCCTATATCCAATTACGGTTCAAGCACGTCTCTCTCGGGCACAACGTCTGACTTAGCCAGTGACTGGGTCCGGGAGAGAGAGAGGGGGTTGGGGGGGGGGGGGGGTGAATTGGAAATGGACAGAATTAGTGAAAATATATATTAATTATATATTAATCACAAAGTTAACTAGCCAAAAATAAAAAGGAATTGACTGCTCGGCGAATATTTGTATAATTTGGAGCATTTTAGAAGGACAGTCCAAAAATAAATGAGAGAAAGAGAGAATCGGACTATTTAATAATATAGAAAAAAAGGTAATTTTGACATAAAATTTTGTACGAAGATTTAAAAGTTTAAAGTCCGATCTATATGTCCACGTTAAGGCCGTTAAGTGGTCGCATTCATACAACCAGAAAACAACATTTCGCCGACAAAAAAACACCAATGGATTCCCAAGTCGAGTAAGCGAAAGCACCGCGGCGAGCTCCAGACTGGGAATGATGACCAGATCATTTCATTTTCATTTCAACTTATTTTTGCGCTTATATCCAATTAAGGTTCAAGCACACTGTCCTGGGCACACACCTCAGCTATCTGGGCTGTCTGTCTAGGATAGTGGGTCGGTTTTTAGTGGTTAGTGAGAGATAAGAGGATGTAGTGGCTTTACATCTACCCACTGAGCCCTTAAGAACTCGCTGTGGGTTGGAGTTGATACCGGGCTAGCTCTACTGGGTCTAGCCAGTAGATCTAACAGCACTGCGTGGACTCCCATGTCCAGGTGACATTTCATGTATAAATAACAATTTAAATATTGACCAATTACACTTCGCCTTTTATAGCGTTATTCGGGAGCATACAAATTCTAAAAATATCGGGCGGGACTATTTATGCAATAGGCGAACTTGATGGTCTATTTCAATATTGAAAAAACGGGGGAAAGTGCAGTAATAAACTTTGGATTGTATGCTAGTATAAACAGATTTTATGGTTGTACCATCATGGGGTTTTTTCCGTCTTGAAACAGATTTTATATTGAAATTAGTTTCCGGCATACTTCGTAATTCACCCGAATCATTTCGTATTCCCTCGGCATAATCCCGAATGTTTTCAAATTATTTTCAAATCACTGGCATGATTTTGCAAGTAAGGTTATGATTGGCCGAATGAAAGGTCAATTGGACATGAGCTCCAACGGGCTGCTGTTAGATCCACATGTAATAGTGGAGCTAATTTTAATTAGATTGAGGCCATAACTCTGACAAAAATAATTTTTCCATGCCCGACAGAGTTGTTGCTCTTGAAATAAGTGTCTCGGTATGGTACAGCAGGTACATTGCTGTTTTAGTAGCACTCCCAGAGTGCTTGTTTTCTGTAGCCTACTTGTAAACGTGTATTTATGTCTAGATGGATTCGGCAGCAGACTTGTGACTTTTATATACCTAGTATTTTAGCCATAGTTTTATTTCTGTCCGACAACAAAGAAACTTATAATAAGATTTTTTTGTTCTGATCTTGTATATTTTATATCCGTGTGTGTCTAATTTGGATATTGTAAATGTCACTGTCTAATTTGGATATTGTAACTGCCACTGTCTAATTTGGATATTGTAAATGATATTGTAAATACCACTAATGAAATAAATGTCGAAAGAAAAATAAATCTGTGAAAAAGACTTATTGTTTATTACAGAAAGCTTGGCCGATTATATCATCATATAAGTCATGATGTTAGGGCTTTAAATCTGTTATTATTTTTGGTAATTGTTTTTACTTATAACATCGTAAGTTTATGTCAGCGACAAGCAGTTATACCAGTCATACGTTTACAGTGTTTGACATCTATTTCACACAGACAATTACATCATTATGGGAGATTTTAAAAGAATAATAATAAATATGTGTACTTTTAACTATATTTATTGTACTTAAACAGTATTAAGAATTGTGGTTTAGTCATAGACTTACGTTTACATGCAAAACTAGAGGGCGGGATTTAGCTCGGTCGCTTGAGTGCTCTCCTGAGATGCATGCGTCACAGGATCTAACCACCTCGGTGGATCCATTTAACCGATTGTTTTTTCTCGTTCCAACCAGTGCACCAATGGTCACAGGCCGTGGTATATGTTCTCCTGTCTGTTGGAAAGTACATATAAAAGATCCCATGCTGTTAATGAAAAAAATCTAGCGGGTTTCCTCTGATGACTACGTATCAGAATTACTAAATGTTTGACATCCAATAGCCGATGATTAATTAATAAATGTGCTCTAGTGGTGTCGTTAAACAAAGCAAACGTTAACTTTAACTCTCCTCTGTAGACAGAAAACCTGACAGGGAGTATTTCTTAACTTCTTTTGGAATCAGTCTTGTACAAAGATACGCTATTGAATACTAGTAAGCTAAATTGCTAATAAAAGATTCTGTTACACACTGTTATAAAGTTATATATTGTCATGATGTAGTCGTGTATTGCTGGTGAGTACGACCGTCAGTTTCTCGAAGAAAAACAAAAAGCCATCAACTTTCCTTTGAAAGCGCGAAGTAAAGGTACATTTTCTCTGCTCTTCAAAATTATTTCTTGCTGATAATGAAATATGAGACACCGTAATATCTTACCCCGGTCCTCAGTGTGATCAAGCCAAGCCTAACGATTTTTCAACCCATGTCACATCTAGGTTGATTTTTGCTGAATAATTACTTATTTCGTTGTTACTGAAGAAAAAAAAGTGCACCGGAGACTCAGTACGATTTAACTTTTTACAGATGGTGTGTCTGGCTGTGTGTGTGTGTGTGTGTGTGTGTGTGTGTGTGTGTGTGTGTGTGTGTGCGTGCGCGTGTGTGTGCGCGCGTGTGATCTCAGTTAATAACTGGCCCTCCAGTTTGCACCCTGCCCCTCCCCGCCAGTGACCGACTCCCGTTTTTAATAATTAAACTCGGACATTACTTAGATTTTATTGTTTAGACTATCAATTTTCGTACATCCGATGATATTTTTAAAGTATATTTTAAAAGCACATACTTCCGATCAGTAAAGGTTATGGAGAAGAGCTGTAGTCTATTTGAGAGGGTATTTCCCCGTTTCATCATCAGACTCATTTTTCATTCCATTGCAACTTTATCGTAATGTGTTACAGGTTCGTAGATTCACCTGTAGTCGTGTCCATTTTCACGGTTGAAACTAGAGTCTGCGACTTTAATGAAACACTAAAATGAGATTGAATGAAAAATTAAGACCACACAAATTTGATGATAAAAAGAGTACTCTCTTTATTCAAGATCTGGATGTATCCGTTTCGTTTTTTCATGGAAGTCGATGGAATTGTGTATTTTATTTACAGTATAAGGTGGAAATTTTATCATTGCACAAGCTTTAACCATTTTGGTTGCTATTAACGGCGGTTAGTGTCGACAAGCAACAACATTAAACTCAACACATTTTGGCGTTCAATCTGGTTTGTCACGTTTAAGTGCATCTACCCAGAAGCGGCGCGTGGTCTCTTCTTTTCGAAATTTATAAAACAATATTAAGTTATATCATGTTATGATCTATGCAGCCGACTGCACAACATGCTTTTAGGCATCTTGGTCGTTAACTGCTGTAAATGATCGACAAAAGTTGCCTCGGTTCACTATAAAACCATAGATAACTAAGGAAAGCTCAACCGCGTCACGTGATGGCGGCCCGGGATCGAAGTACCCGTATGTTCGGTTTTAAAACCAAAATAAGGAAAAACGCCTTGACAAATAATTAGGCAGTCGCTTTTTAAGGCCATTTGGACATAAAATGTAAGTATTAACATTAATTCATCATACGTTATTTTGGGTGTATACAGTTGAACATGTTATCTACTCTTGCGCAAGCAGAGGTAAAAAAACATAACTGATCGTCCTGAACTTGCTGAAGCTAACATACGTGAGATATGATGGTTCTTTATTTACACTGTTCGTGTGATAGAAAAGTAGCACGTATAGAGAAGCACAGTACAAAGGCACCATGATAAATCAATACACGAGGCGGGTATTGTTTATACGTGTTCGTTCGGTGACGATGTGATGGAACAAAACGGCATCTTTGTTTATGTATTCTCTTATCAAACGTTTCCATAGTCATTCGCGACGCTTGTGTAAGGCAGTAGTGACTAGGTCATACATGGTCACAGACCACAGTTATTTACGCTACGTTTCTATATATAGCGTTAGTGGCTATAGCACTTTTATCAGTAGACCCATGCATTTTTACCTGCCTGGAGGTAACATACTCTGAAAAGGACAACCCATCGTTCAGCGTTCTCCCAGGAGTACGTGCATTTTTTTCACAAAACGTACTACATTTGCATGGGTTGGAATTACCACAAACACACACCACACCACATACCACACACGCGCTAATGTTCACCTACCCGCTAGTGTAACAGTGCTACATATCGTGGTGAAAATACGTCGGAAGTGTGCCATAACAGTTTTTAATGTGTTATTATGACCCATGCCATAAAGAGAGCGTGGGGAAATACGATATGTATGTAACCGTCTATTGTCGACCATGTGGGTAATAAATGTTAATACATTGTAAATATACATTTTAAATATATCAGTTTGAAATAAAATTATTTTCGTCTTCAAAAACTTTTGAATTACCAAGTCCTCTTTTCAGTCGTAGTATATGAACTACATTTTAATCCAGTAATTGTAAGACATTTTAGGTATCATATCATATCATATCATATGATATGATATATACACAGACTGGGCACTGACAGAGTGATACCGTGTTCCAAGTGCCACACTCTTCCTCCATATAGAACTTTGTGATAAATAATGAAATGAATAATGAAATAAATAAATAAGTGAATAATGAAATAAATAATGAAATAAATAAAGAAATAAAACGAATAATGAAATGAATAAATAATGAAATAAAATTAATAATGAAATAAATAATGAAATAAAGAAATAAATAATGAAATTTATTTTTAATGAAATAAAGAAATGAATAAAGAAATAAAGAAAGAAATAATGAAATAAAGAAATGAATAATGAAATGAATAAAGAAATGAATAAATAAATAATAAATAATGAAATAAATAAATGAATAATGAAATGAATAAAGAAATGAATAATGAAATGAATAAAGAAAGACATAAATAATGAAAGAAATAAAGAAATAAAGAAAGAAATGAATAAAGAAATGAATAATAAAATGAATAAAGAAATAAATAATGAAATGAATAAATGAATAATGAAATGAATAAAGAAATGAATAATGAAATGAATAAAGAAAGACATAAATAATGAAAGAAATAAAGAAATAAATAAAGAAATGAATAAAGAAATGAATAATGAAATGAATAAATAATGAAATGAATAAATAAATGAAATAAATAATGAAATAATGAAATAAAGAAAGAAATGAATCAAGAAATGAATAATGAAATAAATAATGAAATAATGAAATAAATAATGAAATAAAGAAATAAATATTGAAATAAATAAAGAAAGAAATAATGAAGTGAATAATGAAATAAATAATGAAAGAAAGAAAGACAGAAATGAATAATGAAATGAATAATAAAATAAATAATGAAATAAACAAATAATGAAATGAATAATGAAATAAATAATGAAATAAATAATGAAATAAATTCTGAAATAAATAAATAAATAATGAAATGAATAAAGAAAGAAAGAAAGAAAGAAAGAAAGAAATGAATAAAGAAATAATGAAATAAAGAAATAAATAATGAAATAAATAAATAAATAATGAAATGAATAAAGAAATAAATAAAGAAATAAATAATGAAATAATGAAATAAATAATGAAATGAACAATGAAATGAATAATGAAATGAATAAAGAAAGACATAAATAATGAAATAAATAAAGAAAGAAAGAAAGAAAGAAATAATGAAATTAATAAATAATGAAATGAATAAATAAATGAAAGAAATAATGATATAAATAATGAAATGAATCAAGAAATGAATAATGAAATAAATAATGAAATAAAAAAATAAATAATGAAATAAAGAAATGAATAATAAAATAAATAATGAAATGAATACTGATATAAATAATGAAATAAAGAAATAAATAATGAAATAAAGAAATAAAGAAAGAAATAATGAAATGAAATGAATAATCAAATAAATAATGAAATATAGAAATAAATAATGAAATTTATTTTTAATGAAATAAAGAAATGAATAATGAAATGAATAAAGAAATGAATCAAGAAATGAATAATGAAATGAATAAATAATGAAATAATGAAAGAAATAATGAAATAAATCAAGAAATGAATCAAGAAATGAATAATGAAATAAAGAAAGAAATAATGAAATAAATAATGAAATAAATGACGATGATGAGGATGAGCATGATTATGTGTACATATTATTTCTTAGTCATGGTGCATTTGAGTTACTGTAAGTAGAAAATATCGAGTAATTCTGGAATGGAAGGAAGGAAATATTTTATTTAACGACGCACTCAACACATTTTATTTACGGTTATATGGCGTCAGACATATGGTTAAGAACCACACAGATTTTGAGAGGATACCTGCTGTTGCCACTTCATGTGCTACTCTTTTTCGATTAGCAGCAACGGATCTTTTATATGCACTATCCAGCAGACAGGATAGTACATACCGCGGCCTTTGTTACACCAGTTATGGAATACTGGCGGAACCGAGAAATAGCCCAATGGACTCACCGACGAGGATCGATCCTACATCTTATCACGCATCAAGTGAGCACTGTATTCTGGAATGGAGACAATGACCGCACATTCCTCTATACATAATGCACCGCTAGAATTTTAAAAATCATTTTCTACTCGTACCTCAGATACACGGCTAAAAATGTCATTTGTGTTTAGTTTTTGCTGCCAAACATCACCAAGACAATGACTGCTCACTTGAATCTCATACAGATGGCAATGACTGCTCACTTGAATCTCATACAGATTACAATGACTGCTCACTTGAATCTCATACAGATGGCAATGCAGTAATTGTATTAAAATAAGCATTAAGTTACCGCGTGCACTTGTTGTTGTCGTTTCAAAATACTAGGGCATATAGGCATATATGCATAAATCGAAACGGCAAAACCGTTATCTTTGATATTCAAGCGATGTATTTATTCATTTATCAACGCAACATTTGTGCGCAGTGTGTCGGTCAGTCAATCATTTGGCACGCAAGCACGGCCGTCTTGCAGTCTAATTAAAATTAGTTCCACTGGTTAAGTAGTATCACCTGTGTATCACGCCGCTGGAGCTCATGTCCAGTTGACCTTTCATTCGACCAATCAAAACTTTACTTGCAAAATCATACCAGTGATTTGAAAACATTCGGAATTATGCCGAGTATACGAAATGATTCGGGTGAATTACAAAGTAGGCCGGAAACTAATTTTAATATACAATTTTAATGTTGAACTTTCGTTTCAAGACGGAAAACAACGTGATAGTATAGTCATAACTATACTATCATAACATCTATTTATTCTAGTATACAATCCAGAGTTTAAAACTGAACTTTCCTCCCCCTCCCCCCTCCTCCTCCCCCCCCCCCCTCCCGTTACACGTGGATCTAACAGCAGTCCGTTGGAGCTCATGTCCAGTTGACCTTTTATTCGACCAATCAAAACCTTACTTGCAAAATCATGCCAGTGATTTGATGATGATAATGATAACTAGTTTAACGTGCCCATATACCAGTATGGTTTCGAACATGCACATCCCGAGTCCGACCTCCGAAAAGATCGGTGGCCTGACTCGGGAATATGGGGGGAGGGGGGGGGGGGGGGGGGTAGAGTTGAAAATGAGCAGAATTTTGAAAATAGCAATTAGTAAAAAAGCCCCCAAAAAAGAATTGACTGCTCGGCCGAATATTTATAGAATTTGGAGCATTTTACAAGGACAGTCCAAAATTAAATGAGAGAAGGAAGAGAGGATCGGACTATTTAATAATATTTAAAAAAAAAGATGTAATTTCGACATAAATTTTTGAACGCAGATCTAAAAGTTTAAAGTCCGATCGATATGTCCACATGAGTGGCCTCGCTAAGGCCGTTTGGGCGCACAGCTTATAGGGACGAGATGGGTTGTATCCTGTCAAGAAAACCCCTAGATTGACAGTCATTAGAGGTTGAAGGTGTAGTGCTGTGCTGAAATACAGATCTTGAGAAGCCGGATCCGTCTGGACGAGATAGAGTATCAGACTAGGGTATAGTCCAGTCGTCATGGGTTGGTACAGTGGTGCGGACGGGCCGGACTCCGGAGGATACGAGATGGTATCACTATAAAGCAAAGTGAAGTCTAGAAAATAGTAGGGGCCGACCCCGCTTCCTGTATCTTCTTCCAGTGCTGCTAGGACAGGCTCGGACATGTAGAGACTAAACACGAAGAACCGTGACGTTCTGCAGAATGGCCGTCATACGAGTCACGATTTTTTATTTAATCAGATTGATCATTACCGAAGTGCTCGACTTATTATCTCAACTGCTCAACTTATCTTAAGAGTTTGACTGATTATCCTAAGTGCTCAACTTATTATGTTAAAGTCTTGACTTATTATCTCGATGTTATCTCAATGTTTGACTTATTATCTCGAGTGCTGAACTTATCCTTAGTACTCGACTTGTTATCTCAGTTTTCGATTTATTATCTCCAGCGCTCAACTTATTATCTTGACCTCTCAACTTCTGCATCAGTACTGTACAGCCAAAAAGAGATAGGCAAAAGAAAAAAACATACATGTTGACGAGAGTCAATGTTAAGCGCTTGACATAATACATTGATAGTTTGAGATAATACCTTGATAGTTTGAGATAATTAGTTGAGAGCTCAAGATAATAAGCTATATTTTCCCATTATTGTACACTGGCTGGAAAGAGAAAAAACCAATCAGTTGAATGGATCCACCGAGGTGATTCGATCCTGCGATGCAAGCACCTCGCCATATATATATATATATATATATATATATATATATATATATATATATATACAGTTGAATCTCGTTGGCTCGAACCCCGTCGGTGCTCGAGAAAGTGTTCGACCCATTGGGTAGTTCGACCGAACCATTTGGTAACATCGGATATTTCCGTAACATCAGTTAGAAAGTTGAATTAGATAGGTGTCAGGACGTTTCGGCCCCAGTACGGCCCCAAACCGTTTCGGCCACTAATGCAATATACGGCGATCTAGTGTTCGTGTATACAGATATATGCTGTAATTGGTATAGTAACACCGGTAATAATATAGATAAAATACAAATTTGTAATATTAATTTGTCTTTGGATATTAATGCTTTATCAGCTGTTTACTTTCTGTCAGCTGAAGCTAGGCGAAATCAACATACCGTACTCGGAGTTTTAACCTCAGCTGGGTATGTAGTATATTTAATAAGAAACCACAGCACATCAGTAGTATGCAGTGTGACTGTTCATTATCTAAGGCCTGTACGTATTTCATGTATATGGCTTGAGTAAATGATACTGGAAATAAACAAAATTATAATATTATTTTTATCTGTAAATATAAACACGCAATGTGTGACATCTAAAAATCAATGGATATAGGACAAATCAATGGATATAGGACAAATCAATGAATAAATGTACTTTATTAACAAAATAAAAATTAGTGCGAATAGAAACATGGGCGAAACGACTCGGTTAGAGGTACGAATCAACCCTGTTCAAAACGACTCGGGTGAACTAGAAATAAGGGCGAAACGACCTGTTACCATATTATTTTGGTAACTGCAAACTTAAAAATATCATCATTGTGTTATATAACAAAATATCAGAGTGAAAGGATTTATTAGAAATTACTCCGATTGTGTGATACAAAAGCCCTTGCCGAAGTGATGATAGCTGAGTACCTCGCCCCTGGTTTCATTGAAAACTCCCCTGCGTGTGCTGTAACCTCATCGTGGTGCAGGGGTGTAACATTCTCTTTGAGAATGGCCAATACAGCACAAATTGAAGTTTTGAGTAAAATTCAGTATCCGTAAAATTCTGTGATATTTGTGTTTTTGCACAGTTCTTTACACTGTTTTTGTTTAAGTCTTGAATTTTTATATTGATGTTGATCATCACTTTATTTATTTGCATTACCATAGTTTGACACCCAATAGCCGATGTATTTTTCGTGCTGGGGTGTCGTTAAACATTCATTCATTCATTCATTCATTGAAAACTGGTCTGGTAGACGTGTTCAGAGTAACGCTTCCCGCCGAGGCCAATTGTTTGATTGGTATCACGGTTCATCGAAAAGGCACCGTGACACTAGCTGTACTTGAAATACTTTTACTGATACCTGCTGGCTGAACACACAACATGACAGGTATGGCAAAGAAAGGATTGCTTGGCTAGTGTCGCGATTCTACGATCCATCTATAACTCGTTCCGCCTAAATTATTATAATCCAAAGGTTGTAATAGCCAACTGCGCAAGCGCGGCAATTGTTGATCCTTGGTTGGTCGGTGGTTTTCGATTTGATATTTGATGTATCACCAGTTCGAGGGAAATATATCTAATAACACAGACGAGACCAATAATTTAGTTCGAGCGAAGCCTTATAGTCGACTCGGGACGTATTCGACCCATCATCAGTTAATATAAGGGTTTACAGGACAAAAAACTCGGGACTTCGTATTTGGTTCGAGCGTTGCGGTGTGATCGACCCTTCCGAGGTCGAGCCAACGAGATTCTACTGTATATATATATATATATATGTATATGTATATGTATATGTATATGTATGTATATGTATATGTATATGTGTATATATATATATATATATATATATATATATATATATATATATATTATTATGTCTTTGCAATAGCTTTCCTAACCAGTGCACCATAATTGGTTAAAGACCATGGCGTGTGCTTTTCTGTCTGTGGAAAAGTGCATATATAAAACATCCCTTGCTGCATTAGACAAAATGTAGCGGGTTTCCTGTGATGACAACGTGTCAGAATTACCACATTACTACCTCAGACTATTAAATCATGTAAATTCCGAAGTACGTCGACTGTGGCTGTTTGATAAGTCTGTAATGAAATTTACTTTTCGGGTCCCAAATTAGGGACCACGGGTTCGGCTACCCCTTTCGGTTGTAGACTTTTGCTGGTACTATGAGTCTTAATAATTCTCTAGAAGGCTGAAATTACTATAAACCAGAGGCCGACTTGGCTAGCACAGAACAAATAAACAGATAAACAGATTACACATTTATTAGAGGGAGTACAAACAAATAACAAATATGTATGGTAGTCCTAAAAATCCATATATGAATTGACTACCACTAAATAAATAAATTTACACCCACATATCCATACAAATAAATAGTTATAGTTAGGGACGTGTATGAATGTGTCGTGGATAATCCCGACAAAGAGAATATTCGCGGAATTAAATTTACATCTGCAGGACAGCACACACCAAATAATTAGACTCTACACCTTACACGATTACCCATCCATGCCGATGTACACGAACTCCGTTAAATCATATATAACCTCACAGAAAACAACCCGAGCGCAAGTGGGGATGAATAACGTGCGTCGAAAAATAATCTAATCTGACCAACCTGATTGGTTGATTCAGTCAGGCCACATTCTTGCACGGACTTCTGCCGACAACATTTAAAACGGTTGCACGACACTTATTGTATTATCCATCGTAGCAATGAGAAAATAACATTCCTGATATTCATAAGTGAGTAGAGTTAGATCATGCTGTTAATGTAATTAGTAAGAGATATAATCAGAATCTTAACTGAATATAATAACCAAGGAAAATATGAAAAGATAGACAGACTGAAAACCAGGAACGCTACAAGTCTATCCACCGACGACGTCTTCACCATCACCGTGGCCCCGGCCTCCAGATGGTAGACAGCGCCGATGTAGGATGGCGCGAAGGCGGGCTTCCCTCGTCGGATTTTACACGTCGACTAGGGGTTGGACGACAGCTGTTGGACTTCAGACCTTCTTGTCGTAAATTTAAAAAAACACCCTAGCTACGGCCCTGGATATAACACGGTTTCATAAGCTGAACCTTTTCCCACAATGTTCATTAGCCATAAATACAATGACACTTTTTATTATGTTTATTATGGAAGACCAATTTGTTCTTTTAAATGTTTTTGGGTTTTTTACTTACTTACTTACTTACTTATTTACTTACTTTAGTTACTTACTTACTTATTTAATTAATTAAATTGTGTATGTTACTTAATGAACTTATTTACCTTATTTTAACAGAGTGGTTCTCTAGCAGGGAGCTAAATTCTTCTCTTGACTTCATCCTGTATGCAAAATGTTTCCAATTCGTCAGACTGTGGCCATTTTGCTGATGGTTACAAATGTGATGCTCCTCTCTGTCGTGGTGTATAAAACATCACAGCTATACACGAAACCTCACTCTATCGTCTTTAGTAACTCGGAGATCTGTCACAAGGTCACGTGTAAACCAGGAGAGGGGTGCTGTGACGTCACTGCAACCAACAAAACCGTCAATGGTTATTTGTATTGCTGTTACGATGACTACGGGGAACGTATTCGTAGTATTATGCTAAAGGTAGGCATATGCTATCATAGACCGATTACAAATTATAATATACGTTACGTCATTCGTTTAAATGTTTTAGTTGTCTGCATGTATACTGTATGTGTGTGTGTGTGTGGGGGGGGGGGTTCCAAAGATTTTGTTTTGTTTGTGTGTGTGTGTGTAGGGGGGGTGAGGTTTTTTTTTGTTTGTTTGGGTTTTGTTTTGTTTTGGGGTTTTTGTTTTGGTTTTTGGGGGGGGGGGAGTGATGGAGGTGTTTTTGTTTGTTGTTGTTTTTTATCAGCAAAGTGAAACATACGGCGATTTTGACATAGATCGTATATTTATATATTGTAGTTATATTTCCTGTAGTAACGAAACGATCGCTACAAGTTATTATGCCGCGTAAACACAACTCACAACCTACAAACGTTTCCTAGGCCACCACAGACCTTTGCAACTTTATCGCATGCAATTGAAGCAACTTTTGTTCTCGGTGCACTGATCCGCACACACATGCGACAACCAGCAATTTTAGTCTAGCAGTGATCACGTGACAGTCAAAATGGCAGCTTTTCCCCCGCATTTGTTTTGACGGTGGTCATCGAGTCATGTTCTACACCATATTTGTTGTGACGTAAAATAGTGAATTTACGTAAAGCAGCACTGGATCCGTTCCGCACGCTTTAAGGTCTTTTAGGATATAACCACACAATTTGTGTAGAAAACCTATATAAACATACATGGTATTCCAAGCGCAGACTCCATCTCTGCAAGTCACATCTCCCTTTTAGCCTTCTTGCTATATTTAGGGGATGCTGTGTCAAAACGACATGACATTGTCTACCACATCACCACTAATTCATCCTCTTCTTCTGTAGGCCACATGCTGCTGGAGGCTGCCATTTTGAGTCATGTGATCACTATCTATCCGTTCATTGTAGTTTAAATTATTATGTCAACGTTTTGTTGCATTGAAGGCACACACGTTTGCGACGGCGTGCAATTAGATGCAATTACATGCAATAAAATCAAACATGTTTGATCGGAGCAATTTCATTTGCATGCAACAAAAATTGCATCGCAGGCTAGCGCACACGATGCAACGACGTTTAGGAATGGAACATAATTGAAAATATATATTCAGTTTATTGATAGAAAATTAGCCAGGAGCAGTTTGAAGTCTATAATTCGACAATCAATATGCACAATTATTTAACAAACTTCTAACAACATTAAATGGAATCGTGTGACTTGAATATTTTAAAAACCAACATGAATGCTTTGACAATCTCAAGTCGTTTGTCCGTGCACGTTTTTAATTGTTTTATGTTTCTTCTTCTTCTTCTTTTTCTTCTTCTTATTGTTATTGTTATTATTATTATTGTTATTGTTATCATTATCATTATTATTATGGTTATTAATTAACATTTATCAAAAAAAATTCAATTTAGATTATGAATCAAATAAATTTCAAATTAAATCTTTACGAAATTAGAAAACAGTGTACTTATTTGTTAAGCGTTGGGATCATTTGCTGTTACGCAAGTACATTTTTTTATCAGGTTTCTGGCAATGATCCGCGGATGTGTTGTGCGTTATTTAATCTCGTCTGCATAAAGAGCTTTTACAGCAGACCCAAAAAGAGTATCTTATGTTTAGTAGCATGTTTCTTCATTAATACACTAGAGCAAACGTCACAGATATATTGTTTTAACAAACCACAGTCTGTTATGAATGTGATGAGGTGTCGTTTAACATTCCTTTCTTTTCCCCATGTCATGGAAAATCGTTTGTGCAATACGTATTTCAAACTTCCTATACTAGATGACAGTTATATTGTTTAAATTATTTTTCAGCAACTGAAGGACAATTATGAAAAGGATATAAAAAATGGTAAGTTCCATCAACTGCACACACACACACATACACACACACACATACACACACACATACGCACACACACACACACACACACACACACATACACACAGATACATACACACATACATACATACATACACACACAGACACATACACACATACACACACACAGACACACACACACACACAGACACAGACACACACATAAATGCACACACACACACAGACATGCACACAAAGACACACACAAACACACACACAGACATGCACACACACACACACACACACACACACACACAGACATGCACACACACACACACACACACACACACAGACATGCACACACACAAACACAAACACACACAGACACACGCACACATACACACACACACACACACAGACATGCACACACACACGCGCACACACACACACACAGATACACACACACACACAAACACACACACAGACATGCACACACACACACACACACAGAGACACACACACAGACACACACACACAAACACACACACACACAGACATGCACAGAAAATATGAAAATTATTTTTGTCATTATGAGTGACCACAGGGTTAACAAGTAGAGGATAGTTCATGTTTTTTGTCAAATATGATTTATATGTCATCGAGTGAAGTTTGCAATCACATCTCACGAGTGGCGCTTGCGTGACGATTGTGATATGACTGCAAACTTCACGAGATGAGATATAAATCTTATTTGATATAAATCTTATTTATTATATAACTTTTGGCAATTTTGTTATATTTCTAAAATGTCAGCAGCAAAATAGTTTCGGCTTTCTTACAGTGAACATAACACTTTTTACAGTGACGATAACACATTTTAAAATTTTCACACTAAAATGTGTTATCGTCACTGAGTGACTAATAACACTTTTATTTCAGATATTTTAAGAAATGTCACTAAATGTTATAGGCCTATAATAAATTATGTTGTTTCAGATGACCATCTCCAGAGGGTGAGGAAAGTTGCTGCTGTTGTAAACGTATTATAGACCACGTATTACATTTACTTCGTAATGTTATTTCAGATGACCATCTCCAGAGGGTGAGGAAAGTTGCTGCTGTTGTAAACGTATTATAGACCACGTATTACACTTAGTTCGTAATGTTATTTCAGATGACCATCTCCAGTGGGTGAGGAAAGTTGCTGTTGTAAACGTATTATAGACCACGTATTACATTTAGTTAGTAATGTTATTTCAGATGACCATCTCCAGAGGGTGAGGAAAGTTGCTGTTGTTGTAAACGTATTATAGACCACGTATTACATTTAGTTCAAAATGTTATTTCAGATGACCATCTCCAGAGGGTGAGGAAAGTTGCTGTTGTTGTAAACGTATTATAGACCACGTATTACACTTAGTTCGTAATGTTATTTCAGATGACCATCTCCAGAGGGTGAGGAAAGTTGCTGTTGTTGTAAACGTATTATAGACCACGTATTACATTTAGTTCGTAATGTTATTTCAGATGACCATCTCCAGAGGGTGAGGAAAGTTGCTGCTGTTGTAAACGTATTATAGACCACGTATTACACTTAGTTCGTAATGTTATTTCAGATGACCATCTCCAGTGGGTGAGGAAAGTTGCTGGTGTAAACGTATTATAGACCACGTATTACATTTAGTTCGTAATGTTATTTCAGATGACCATCTCCAGAGGGTGAGGAAAGTTGCTGGTGTTGTAAACGTATTATAGACCACGTATTACACTTAGTTCGTAATGTTATTTCAGATGACCATCTCCAGAGGGTGAGGAAAGTTGCTGTTGTTGTAAACGAAAACAATACTCAACAGAAACCTGCTGCTCATCTGCAGATGGACCCTGATGCAGTGTATGACAAAGGTGGGATTTGTTTTTTAGAAAGATAATAGACTCTAGGTCGATTTCAGACTGTTGTCACAACAGGAATCTTGGCACATTCTGTATTGAAAAATCCACAATAACTAGTTATGATCAGCTAAGGAATATTCACTTTGAACGTACAACGTAAACAAACGAAGCGATGTGAAAAGATACTACTAATAAATATTTTTGTTAATAACAATATATTTAGTATTTCGTAATATCTTATTTGAATAAGAACTATTTTGTTTTGGTGTATAAATATAGGCAACAAAGTGGTCATTGCGCATGGATCTACTACTCCGTAAAACGATAAAGTTATCAAATAGGTCTAAATAGAAATTATTATACGAGCTTGTGTATCGTATTGATTTTACGAAACGAGTGTCAGGATTTTTGTATTGCCCGAGCGAGAGTGAGGGTAATACATGAATCCCAACACTAGTTTCGTAAAATCAGTACGACTCACACGCGAGTGTAATAATTTCTATATTATCTATATTATTATTGTTGTTTTCTTTACGAATAACAAGACCCGACTCAAAATGTTTCAGCCACAACTAGAAGGAGACGATGAAATGACGTCACATTTCAAATGCACAGTCTGAGCTAGGACTGGAGAAGCAACGTCATGTTATGATGTGGCTTCTCAAAATTATGTCATTACACTTGTTACTACACGTGTGCTTCGTATGATTATTATTATTATTAACTCGGTTATGTTGAACCATATGAATAATAAAATGCTTCATTTACTTAGCGTATTATGTATAATACTGGGTGGCTTTCTTTCCCCCCAGATGAACATATCTCGGCTCTCCGGTGGAAAACAAATGGGAAGAGATCGTTTGTGAAAGACGGACTCACTGTCGTTGAAGAAGGGATTCGGGTGGAGAAAGAAGGTAACTATTTCATCTACAGCAACGTTGTGTTTTACGGCAACCAGACTAAGGAACTCGATTTCGCCAGACTTTGTCATTACCTGGACAAACTCGTCCCCACGACAAGAAGGTCTAAATTCCAACAGCTGTCGTCCAACCCCCAGTCGACGTGTAAAGTCCGACGAGGGAAGCTCGCCTTCGCGCCATCCTACATCGGCGCTGTCTACCATCTGGAGGCCGGGGCCACGGTGATGGTGAGGACGTCGTCGGTGGATAGACTTGTCAAACAGCCACAGTCGACGTACTTCGGAATTTACATGATTTAATAGTCCGAGTATCTTCTTATCCCCAACAGCCCGGGCCGTATGTAGGATAAAATAACTAGGTAGTTACTAGTACTGGGGGTGGGAGAGCGGGGGTGGAGGCAGTATACAAAGAAGTCTCTGATCATGGTTATTTAAGATCGTCACCAGGCAAGCGAAAGAAAAAACGTCTTAGCACTTTTAACAATACACATTTGCGTATTTTTCGGCGAGGAGGCTACTTTTCCACTCCCCCTCGCCCACTCCCTCCCTTCCCTCTCTAGGTACGACCCTGGCAGCAGTGTTCTCAACCTGTGTTCCACATCTCGGCCTGTTACAGTGTTCTGTCTCACACCGCGGATGTATGACACGGGCAATATTACGAATAGATCTTAAATGCCTCACACGGAGATTCACCTGTGCGCGCTAATGCTAATAGCATACAAGAGTATCATTTCAAGCTTGTTTTGTTTATGCATAATAGTAACTCTGTAAGACGTTAAATTAATGAACATAATGAATATAAATGCCTCATTGCCATCTAGATATATGCCGCATTGGACCCAGCCAATGGTTAACCCCTAGGAAGGGGCCAGTGAGCGGACATGCCCGAATCTTCAAATGATGATGGCATGTAGTCTAGATGTGGTTGGGGGAAAAAAATGAAGATGCAAAATCAAAACGAACATGGCACCGTCTGTCGTACATCCAAGGTGTGACTTGGAAAATGGATTCGAGTTGCCACTGTACATTATTGGAGTGTTCAGGAGGGAAAACATCCGCGTACAGTTTGACTAGTTTCCATCGTATTCTGTCCTGTCACAGTCATTCATTTCTGTGTACAAAAAGCAGTTTAGTGAGCTACCTTGAGCATTCGGCTTTCTGAACATAGTTCATATTACAGTCATGAGCCAAATTAAATCTAAATGGCAACATAGTCAGGACAGTTTCACGAAGTATATTTTAGTATGTGATTAGGCCGAGAAAAGGGGGTTGAGAAACACTGCCCTACATTACTTAGAATCACAGTTATGGTTAGTTCTTTTAGAACTGAAAATGCGCAATTTTAAGCAACCGCACGGTCGGTGGTTTAATTCGTATGTGGCAGGTTTCGGATAGAAGATTAAAAACTATATATCTTCAACATCCCGACTGCCATTATGACCAATGATCGTGGTGGTTATATATACCGTATGACAACCGTGTGTTTTCGGTTGTAAATGTCGCGTTTTCGTTATCAAATTGTCTAACCTTTGCTGTGGTTTACAGTAGTGTTCAGCCCGTTTGAGCTAAAAGGAAACCGATGTAACTCTGTAATAAATCATGCTAAAATAGACATTAAAACAAATTTCGTTAGAATATTACATTCAAATTATATACATTTAGATAAATCTTTCTCTCTTTTTTTCTTCTTTTTTTTTTGGGGGAGGGGGGTATTTGGGGTTTTAGGAATTATTATTATTATTAATTATTTAATTTATTTATTTATTTATTTATTTTTGTTACAGCTGGAAGAGTCAAAGTAAAGGAATTACATGAGCAGTTTTGCCTTTAACGTGAATGTAGGGCCTACTGCATGTCGATTTAAATACTAGTAGGCCTAATGCCGGTGACAAACCATTACGACATTGTTGTAGTACGCGGACTAGAGCCCATACTTATAAAAACACAAGATTGGAAAATCAAGACTTTATCGAAGTGTCCATTTGCTGTGTAATTTTTTTGTTTTTTCTCCATGCATGTAGCGAATTCTGCCACAGAAAACGCAAGTACGTGAAGCATTATAGGTACGAAATCCGCCTGTCAAATTCGGAAATGTAAAATGCCGCATGATTACCTATCGCACGTCACACGCCGTGTATTCTGAAAGACTTGGCGTGGGTTTCAAACTTGATATGTGGTTCTTTGTTTGTTTGTTTGTCAGTCCCTCCTCAATTTCGCGATTTCGCGGACGCGGAAAATTAGCAGAATTTGCATCATGGTGCAGAATATTAGTAGTTGTTCGTCCGTGGAACATCACTTTTCGTGCAGAACACGTGCAGAATTCATAATTTTAGGCCGTGCAATTTGTCTTAATTACCGCAAAATTTTCGATGTTTCTGAATTGTAACATTAAACATTGAATTTTAATAGTGTTTACGTTCCATACAGTAATAAATAGAAGCATAAAGCATTTGTTTCTTTTCTTTTAAGTTATTACAGGCTGGTCTGGTAAGCGCCTCATAGTTACTAACCTGCTCGGTGCGTAGGTTACGGAAACCGACGAAGATGGGTTGTAATTACACTTTGATAAATTCCACAAATACGAAATAAGGATTCAGCAATTCCATTTTATTTAATATAAATATATAACATATAAATATCGATTGTTGGAATTTCAAATAAATATGTAACATTTTGAACATCTAGTTTATAAGTGTTATTTTTCAGTTTTATATGTTGCAGAATTTGCCGCAGAATGTGTAAAATTTTACAGCAGAATTTTAACATTTTTGCCGCGGAATTCAGGGGGCAGTGGTTTGGTTACAGGTAGGTTGTTTTGCTGTTGTTGGGATTTTTGTTTGTTGTTGTTGGAGTTTTGGGTTGTTTTTTAAAAATATATTTCAGTTTTTGCATTGTTCATTATAAGGCGACATGCCAAGACATCGGTTTCCTTTTTACACAAACGGACTACCTGGTAAGGCGATGCTCGGACTAATGTTTGAAATATATCTGCCTCTAGGCAGGGGTCGTGGCAATTTCTGGAATCCCACTTAAAAAGTATTTGATGAAATTTTAATGTATAATTAATGGATTGTTGAAGTTTATTTTGACAAAACGTTAACAGCTTTATATAACTGACAATTATTGTGGTTATTTTCACAACGCTTTTTGTATATTATGGACTCCAATTAGAACCACGTCCTCGCCGTGGAGTCTGAAAACGCCCTATATTTACGTACAGTCAACCAGAACAAAATTGAATCTCAAAGGTGCCACGTCAAAGTTGCAATAATGTCGATTCCCGCCAAAAATATTGATTAATTTTTGCTTTGAAACATAAAGTTTATACCTTCAGTTATATTAAATCCCTGGCCCTAGTTTCTGAGGCACTTTTTTTTTCACGAGTCACTCGACACATTTAATATTCTAAAATATTTAAAAGCACATTGTGTTAACTTCTAAGTAAAACATAATTTATTATGAGTTTCTTATTAAATGCAATACTAATGCTAAATTTCAGTTGGATTAATCAGTATATCCTGTCAGTTCTACTAGTAGAGTAGAAGACATTGGGATATCAGTTCCATGATCTGCACTGATTGACCAGTGCTGCAGTTGATGCTAAACACACCTATGAGGTTTGGTAAATTATGAGAAATCATGAAAGTAATCGCTGATTACGATTACATTAGCATGTAATCAATTACGATTGCGATTACATGGCATTTTCAAACATTGTAATCAGTTACGATTACATGAAAGCATATCATCGATTACAATCGATTACTGGTTACACACACACACACACACACACACACACAATGTGTAAACAATGTGTAACTGTTAACGATTGGGGCAGGATAACTAGCCTGGTTGTAAAAACGCTCGCCTGATGCGCGATCGGTCTAGTATCGATCCCCGTCGGTAGACCGATTGAGTTACTATATATATATATATATATATATATATATATATATATATATATATATATATATATATATAAAAGACCCCTTGCTGCTTATAAAAAAGTATCCCTTGGAGTGGCGGCAGTGGATTTCCTTTCTCGTATGTGTCGTGCATAACCATAATTAATGTCTGACTCAATTTAACCGTAAATAAAAATGTGTTGAGTTCGTCATTAAATAAAACATTTCTTTCTTCTTTTTCATTTATTTTTATTTTTTATTTTTTATTATTTAATTTTTTTTGGTTAACTGTAAAAAAAATTCAAACCTGTAGGCTAATAGCCGGGGAAAAAAACTGTACACTGTCTAATAACTGTGTCCGCCGCTTTAAAATGCTTTCGTGAATTACAGTTAATTCGGTCAGAAGCTTTAATGGAGTGTAGCCAATATAAAGAAAAGTACTTCTTAAGATAAATGATTGTGTAACAGAGGTAGATTTGTGATTCGGAAGAGAAAGGTTGACTGTACGTATATTGGGACGGCTAAGGGTTCTAAACTCAAGAAAATAAAAGAAAAAAAAGAAGAAAAAAAAACCCCGAATGAATGTTTAACGACATCCAAGGACGAAAAATACATTGGCTTATGGGTGTCAAACTATGTTAAAGGCAAAACATTAAGTGATGATCAACACCAATATAAAAATTCAATAGTCAAATAAAATGAATGAATGAATGAATGTTTAACGACACCCCCAACACGAAAAATACATCGGCTGTTGGATGTCAAACTGTGGTAATGGAAAAACAATGTGATGATCAACATCAATATAAAAATTCAAGAGTCAAATAAAAACAATGTAAAGAACTGTGCAAAAATACAAATATCACAGATAGATAAAATTAAAATTTAGAATAAAAGTCAGTATCTCGTAAAAATTGTAATAAAAGTTTTGGATGGAATCGAAATGATTCCATCACATTTCTCTGACAAAATATATCTTTTCGAGTTTCTTTCATAAACTTAAACTCCACCAAAATGTGGCGCACCGTAAGAGTACACTGACAGTGCTCACACTGAGGTGGAGGATCTTTCTCCAAAATAAATGAATGGGTCAAGTAAGTATGACCGATGCGAGCACGACATGGGACTGTTTCATCTTTCCTGCACTGTCTATAGGAGGACTGTCACTCTCCCAAGACTGGCTTGATAGCATTAAGCTTGTTCGCAATCGCACCGTCCCAATCATGTTGCCACGTCGAAAAGATAATTCGTTGATATTATGTTTAAAATCAGTATAAGGCACACCAACCCTCGCATGAGGCAAATCTGCCTTTTCATTACCCCTGATGCCAACATGGCTGGGCAAACTCTAGCAAATCATTTTCAAACGGACGCAGTTATGGCTGTCTAGACGTGTGTTTTCATTTGTATTATGTTTTCTTTTACTAAGTTATATGTAAAGTTATTATTTAACAGAATAGCAACGTCTCTACTTGTATGTTAACTAAAAAGAACAACATTCAAATGTCCACTGAGATCTAAAATAAATTTCTTCTTTCTCTATGAAATGTATATCATTTATATAATAAACAGAATACCTTATAATCATTTTCTAGGTTAAACATTGTACATTTAGGGGAATAATACCGATATGCATATATATATATGAGGCTCGTGTAATGCAATTTTTATTCCTAATATATGATATTGACGATAATGAAACAGACTCTTGTAATAACGTACACACACGCACGCGCGCACGCGCACATACGTGTGTGTATGTGTGTAACATTATCTTTGAGAATGGCCAATACAGCACAAATCCCCTTGGTTTTTTTTTTTTTTAGATAAAATTGAAATTTTGAGTAAAAATCAGTATCTATCTGTGATATTTGTATTTTTGTACAGTTCTTTACACTGTTTTTATTTAAATCTTGAATTTTTATATTGATGTTGATGATCACCTTATTTGTTTGCATTACCATAGTTTGACACGCAATAGCCGATGTATTTTTCGTGCTGGAGTGTCGTTAAAGGGACATTTCCGAGTTCGCTGCATTGTTAGATATTTCCGACTAATAAAATAATTCAACGATTAAACTTACATATTAAATATATTTTCTTGTTTAGAATATCAGTGTCTGTATATTCAATGTGTTTCTGGTCGTCTTAATATTTGTAAGAAGCCCAAACTGGATTCTGTCTTCAGATAATTTCGTACGTACGAAAAAATATTATTTTAGGAAATAAAATTAAATTTAACCTAATTCAAATATTAGAACGATCAGAAACACGTTTAATATACAGCCACTAATATTTTATGCGGAAGAATATATTTGATATGTAATTACAATCGTTAAAAAGTCTTTTAGTCGATAACATCTTAAAAATTGCAGCAAACTCAGGAATGTCTCTTTAAACATTCATTCCTTCTTTGTTTGTACTTATTGCTCTGTTAACACTGGTTCTATGACTGTATTGTAAGTTTGCTTATTTTATTAAAGCTTTTAAAGTCATTTGGTGTTATTATTTGTTGGTTTCACACTAAAAGGTTATTTCTACCATAACAACATACATAGGCATATATATAATTTGTTTGAATTAAATCATTTCCTTTAACATTAATCAGTTTATAATGTACACTTGTTTTCTTTCATAATATATACAATGTACATTATACTGAACATGTTTTCTTATAATACAGTTTTATATACATAATATATTTTATCCTATAACTTACCCATGGTATCCATGTTATAAACCCACGTGATAAATAGAGATTATTATACGAGCTTGTGTGTCGTACTGATTTTACGAAATGAGTGTCAGGATTTTTGTATTGCCCGAGCGAGAGCCAGGGTAATACATGAATCCTGACACTCGTTTCGTAAAATCAGTATGACTCACACGCGAGTGTAATAATTTCTTTATTATCCATATTATCATTGTTGTTTTCTTTGTGAATAACACAGTGGCGTAGCGTAGGTTGCCAGCGCTCTGGACAAGGCAAGTATTGCGCCCCCTAACCAGTGGACCGTTAGCATTCCCCGAATCCCTTCCACCAGTTCAGAATTTTGCGCCCGGGGCAACCGCCCCGGTGGCCCTTCCCACGCTACGCCACTGTTCAATAACAAGAACCAACTCAAAATGTTTCAGCTACAACTAGAAGGAGTCGACAAAATGACGTCATATTTCAAATGCACAGATTGAGCTAGGACGTTGATGTTATGACGTCGCTTCCCAATGTTACGTCATTACACTTGTTATTACACGTGAGCTTCGTATGATTATTATTAACTCGATTATGTTGAACCATATGGATAATAATTTAGTTTATTACTCCAGCAGACATTCATAACGGGGAAAATAAAAATCACAATGTCTCACTGAGAAATTATAATGCATTGGTTCAGCGTACACTACTATTGGACGGTTTTACGCCAATAAACCAATCACATTGTTGGTACTAAATATGACGTCATCACAATTTGGCAAAGCACACACAATGACGTCACGTAGTTTAAAGCGTTTACGTCTTTCTGGTTTCAGGAAGGAAGGAAAGGTTTTATTTTACGACGCACGACGGCGTCGGACATATGGTTAAGGACCACATAGATATTGAGAGAAAACCCACTGTCGCCACTTTATGGGCTACTCTTTACGATTAGCAGCAAGGGAATTAATATTTAACGACACCCCAGCACGAAAAATACATCGGCAATTGGGTGTCAAACTATGTTAAAAGCAAAACATGAAGTGATGATCAACATCAATATACAAATTAGATAGTCAAATAAAAACACAGTGTAAAGAACTACAAAAATACAAATATCACAGATAGATAAAATTAAAATTTATAATAAAAGTCAGTATCACGTAGAAACTAATATAAGTTCTGGATGGAATCGAAAGGATTCCATCACAAATCGTTGTCCAAATATATCTTTTCTAGTTTCCTTGAGCGGAGTACATTCCACCAAAATATGGCGTACCGTCAGAAGACACTGACAGTACTCACACTGAGGTGGAGGATCTTTCTTCAAGATAAATGAATGGGTCAAATAGGTATGACCGATGTGAGCACGACACAATACTATTTCATCCTTCCTGCACTGTGTAGGAGGACTGCCACTGTCCCAAGACTCGGCTTCATGGCATCAAGCTTGTAGTGCAGCGGCACCGTCCCAATCATGTTGCCAAGTCGAAAAGATAAATCGGTTGATACCATGTTTAAAATCAGTATACGGTACACCAACCCTGACATGAGGCAAATCCAAAGTAGACTTGGCCGCAAAATCTGCCTTTTCATTACCCCTGATGCCAACATGGCTAAGCACCCAACAAAATACAATATCTTTATTGGCAATGGATAAAAAGACACACGTTCGTATCACCATCCCAATTAAGGGATGGTCCAGCTTTATATTGCATAAAGCATGGAGACACACGAACGTGAGTCGGTAAAAATAATAAATTTGGATGCACTACAATGTTTTATTTCTTCCAAGGCTTTAATGACTGCCTAAACTTCAGCACTAAAGATCGATGCCGAGTCAGGCAGTCTCATGGAAAGTATTGTGTCTGATGGAAAAACTGTAGCACAAGCTACATAATTCCCATCCCGTGATCCGTCTGTATACACAGGAATGTAATCACGGTACTTGTCTTGAATTTCCATGAAAAATTGCTTGTACACAACAGCATCTGTACGATCTTTCTTCATATGCGCGAGATCAAACACAATGTTAGGTGGTGAAATAAACCAAGGTGGTAAAACAAAATATAAAGGAGTTTCCAAAGTGTCAGTTAAATCAATGTTGGAAAGCGACAAAAACTGCTGAATGCGAAGAATAAATATACGAATAGCATTTGGCCTTGCATCAAACAACTTCATATATTTGTTGTCAAACACCGCATCATGTGTAGGATGTTTCAGTAAAGAGTTAATCTTCGTAGCATACTGCAAAGAAAGCTTTGCACGTCTAGCACCCAAAAGAGGTTCGTGTGCATCAACGCACAAGCTCTCTACAGGAGATGTTTTAAATGCACCAAGACAAAGTCTAAGTCCCTGGTTGTGTATAGGATCTAGCATCTGCAATTAAGACTTGCGTGCCGACCCATACACAATGCATCCATAATTAGGAGATCAGCTGTCCATTTTTTCTTCAAGAGGTGATATCGTCTAACTGACGGTCGATTGACGGATGACCACCGAGCCGCTTAAATTTATAGCCGATGATTAATAAATCAGTGTGCTCAAGTGGTGTCGTTAAACAAAACAAGCAAACTTTTTTCATTCATTTCAACTTATTTTCGTGCTTATATCCAATTAAAGTTCAAGCACGCTGTCATGGGGACACACCTCAGCTATCTGCCCAGGACTGGGTTATTTGTTGGTTGTTAGTGGTTAATGAGAGAGAAGAGGGTTTAGTGGCCTTGCACCTACCCATTAATTCATTAAAACTCGCTCTGGGTGGGAGCCGGTACAGGGATGCGAACCCTGTACCTACCAGCCTTATGTCCAATGGCTTAACCACGACATCATCGAGGCCGGTCCTTTTTTTCAAGAGTGTGTGTATATCGAGAGAGAGAGAGAGGCCTTATACTCTAAGGCTGGTGTTGGGTTTTTTTTTTTTTGGGGGGGGGGGGGGGGGGGGTCAGCTTCCTCACAATAACAAACGTGCAAGTTAGTGACTAGGATAAATGTTACAAGGAAAAAACGCGACTCCCCTATCAGAAACCGGATGATTTTGGTTTCAGATACGGGTGTCGGGTTACTTCATGTAGTGTTTGTAGTAGACGGGGAAACGTACGTTTAATCTTATGAGTTGACTCCAAGATAATCAATTAAAGGCATGTAGCATTAGGAAAAAACCCACCCAAAACCCGCACCCGCACCACAACCTCCATGTATATTAGACACAGTACTTCACGATCCTTTGGTTGTTAGAAATTAGAAAATTTGACCGTTTTTAACACTAAGCACTCTCTAGACCTATTCTCAAAGAATAGACCTACAGGACACTCGCGCTACTGTCAGCCGTAGTTTAAAACATGCCAATCTTATTAAAATTAACCAGTGGTGCTAATTTTAATTAGATTAAAAACGTGCTTTACAAAATTATATGCGAGTTATCGTGGCATGCATTCGTTGAATAGAAATTCAACATTATACAACAGCAAGCCTTTAGAATCTGATATGTTTGTCGTCGACAACGCTATACGTCCTGCAGGTGTCTTTTCCTACCTCGACACGCATTACCTGTCAGGATGTTTATATTGTATGTCTGGTGGAAATTTCCAGCATGTGACACAGCTTTGTTTGACGCCACGTAGCTCGTAATCAATATTTCCAAAGCGTGTTTCTGTTTCGGGAGAACTGGAAAGTACAGAATTGATTTCCCGGAAAAGGAACACTTTAATCAAATCGTCAACAGTCTACAGCATCGTGTACCAGTCATAGGCGGATCCAGAGTGGGTACCAGGGGGACGCCCCCCCCCCCCCCAAAAAAAAAAAACCCAACAAACAACAACAAAAAAACACAACCCAAAAACAATTAAAGTGCCCTCAAATGGTTCAAGTGCCTTTTTTGTTTGCACGTAAGCATTTTTAGCTGCATGAATTTCAGTTGTGCGTGTAAGCGCAAGCCTGCACATGTGTGTCTGTGTTACCGAGTCAGTGGCGGATCCAGAAAATCTATTTTGGGGGTCAATTACATCAATCGAATTAAAGGGACATTCCTGAGTTTGCTGCATTGTAAGATGGTTCCGACTAATAAAATATTTCTACGATTAAACTTACATGATAAATATATTTTCTTTAGAATATCAGTGTCTGTATATTCAATGTGTTTCTGGTCGTCTTAATATTTGTAAGAAGCCCAAACTGGATTTTGTCTTCAAATAACTTCGTACGTATGAACAAAACATATTTTAAGAAATAAAATAAAAATTAAACTAGTACAAATATTAGAACGATCAGAAACACGTTTAATATACAACCACTAATATTTTATGCAGAAAAATACATTTGATATGTAATTACAATCGTTAAAAAGTCTGTTAGTCGATCACATACATACATACGAAATGATTCGAGTGAATTACGATATATGCCGGAAACTAATTGCAATATAAAATTTATATAAAATTCGTTTCAAGACGAACAAAAAAAAACCGTGATGGTATAGCCATAAAATCTCTTTATACTAGTATACAATCCAGAGTTTATTACTGCACTTTTCCCTAGTTTTTTCAATGTTGAAATAGACCAACAATATACAAGTTCGCCTATTGCATAAATAGTCTCGCCCGATATTTTTAGAATTTGTAGCTCCCGAATAACGCTATAAAAGCCGAAGCGTAATTGGTCAATAGTTAAATTGTTATTTATAAATGAAATGTCACCTGGATATGGGAGTCCATGCAATGCTGTTAGATCTACTGGTGGACCCAGTACAGCTAATTTTAATCAGATTGGGAGAGGTTTGAACGGGATCGTAAAAAAATAAAAAATGAATATATAATAAAATTGAATGAATGAATGAATGTTTAACGACACCCCAGCACGAAAAAAAAATATATATAATAAAATTATAACTGTCGCAAAATTAAGCTGGGCCCTCCCCTCCCCCCTCCCCCCCCCCCCCCCAGATCCGCCTCTGGGGTTCATCACATTGTCTAACGAGAGTAATGAGCGCCTTAAAGTTGCGTGATCAAAGTTGCATAATGTTAGCCTAATAGTTTTCGCTTTGAAATTGTATAGATTTTCTAAATTACTAATGAACATTGACACGAGCGTAGGAAGGTACCAAAAAGGGGGAGGGGGGACGGCACACACACACACATATATATATAAATACATGTATAAATATATATATATATATATATATATATACAGAGAGAGAGAGAGAGAGAGAGAGAGAGAGAGAGAGAGAGAGAGAGAGAGAGAGAGAGATAGAGGTAGAGGTTATTACCAGTGTTTTTCGGTATCGTCAATATCATATATTAGGAATAAAAATTGTATTATGCGAGCATAATACATTATTTTAATTCCTAATATATGATATTGACGATACCGAAATACACGAGGGTGATAATCTCTTTATCATATAAGCTCAAGCTTAATACAACGTGTTTTTGTAAACTGTACACGCAACTTTAATTCCAGTCTGCCATTTCTAGATATTCAAATGACGTAAGAATATGTGACGTCATTTTGGATGTCCTTACATCAAAATAAAGTTATGCCTAACGTGTTTTGTTTTCTGAACGCTGGACAGCTTTCAGTGTCAAATTGACATTGAAATGTTTTTATTTGATGACTATGAATGCATACGTCAATCATTGAGTGTCACCCAAGTACGTTTGATTAAATGTCAATAAACCTAGTGCCGAGACCTCGACTAATTTACATCTAATTTGCAAAGTTATCAAATTCTGAAAGTATGTGATCGGAAAAATATCACATACATATATAATTCCAATTTCTAAAAATCCCTTTATTATAAACCCTTGGATTGGTCAAATTCGTATCACGTGATGATAAAAACTGGCATTCATAGCACCATGAATCTCAGTTTAGCACTATTTTTGGCTATATAGCCGGAACTACTTTATGAATTATGTCAACAAAGGAATCCCCGAGGAATTTCCTCGAGATTCTATTTTTTAGACATCAAACAGTAATCGTCTGCTGTCAAAATTGTAAACATCTAAAAATCTTCACATATAAATTATACCATACAAAATAGGTCGCTTCAGACATTATTATTAAAGGTTAAAAGTTATTGAAATTACTTACGTTACATGTTTATAGTGAATTCAAAATCCCACAGCTAAAAATCTATTTTGTCGATCCAAAAAAAGTGTATAATTCCAATGGAATTTGGTCTTTTACAAAAGCGATTTTAAAAACAAAATTCAGTCAGTTCATGCCAACCATTAGCAGTAACGCGCATTCAACGGCATTGTAGTATGACGTACACAACACAGCCACTGCGATCCAATCTTTAAACGACTCGGGTTTTGAAACTAGGCATATCATGTACATGTCGGGACACAGGAACGAAGCTTCAGTTCGAAGCTACAACAGAGAATGTTCCACTTTCCAAAAACGAAACATCAGCATGGCACTGTCAAATGTCACGAATACTTGTGTCGCACCACTTGAAGTCACACATGCCAAAACCATCTTGTGTTGCCACTTCCACAATTACAAGGCCAGTAAACACAGAAACTCGCGACACACCTGTTTCATCCATTTCCGGAAACATTGAAACCACTTTCTCCATGTCAAATCTATCAACACATGGAATTTTCACGCACTCAAACATTTTATAACTGTAATTTCAACGTCGTAATTGGTAAATCTGGACAGTAATCAAGAAATGGCGCCCATCCACAGTTCGTAGTTAAATATTCATACACCAACCGCTTCACATATAAATTATACCATACAAAATAGATCGCTTCAGACATTTTTATTACAGGTTAAAAGTTATTAAAATTACTTACGTTATATGTTTCTAGTGAATTCAAAATGTTTCTAGTTGGTATTGATATTTAATGCAAAAAATTAATATGAATTGTATTAATGATTGTAACATTGTCATTCTCTCATTCGGCTATTGACGGAAAAAGCCGAAACCACCATAGGGATTCCGCTAATATTGAGTATGAATTTCGTGTTAATAAAATAGTAAATAGTTGGAAAATAGAGTTCACTTTTTATTTTAAAGAGGTTTACATTAATGACATGGTTATGTGTTTGGAATTATAAGAATTGAACGTAAATATTTTTGAGTTTCATGCAAAAATTTCACGTTCATTTCTTAAATACATCGCTACTCCCACAAAGTGGGGGGAACATGCCCCCCCCCCCCCCCCCCGCCCGCTTCCTACGCCAGTGAACAATAGGCTCTGTCATTTTATGTACATCTCCCTACCTAAACAGAGCCGTCCCTAGAATAGTTCCAGTTAAAGCTATAATTTACAAACGCCCCTTGGATCGTTTTTATGTATAACTACTCTACCTAAAGAAAATTCTCTTCTTAGACTATTGATTACTCAGTTGCCCCCCAAAACATAACATCCTAGCTACGGCCCTGTAAAGTTGTAATTTTCAAGTGCTTCTTTGTATCGTTTTTATGTATAACTGCCCTACCTAGACCGAGCTGTCCTTAGAATAGTGTCTTTTAAAGTTTTAATTTAGAAGTGCTTACAAGTGCCCCTTTAAATGTGGGTGTTTGTTGTTTTTGTTTGTTTTGTTTGTTTTGGGGGGTTGGTGCTGGTTTTTGGGGTTGTGTTGTTTTGGTTTTTATGTTTGTTTGTTTTTGGGGGGTAGGCTATATCTGCCCTACCTAGACAGATCCGTTTCTAGAATAGTGTCCTTTAAAAAAGTTATCAAAGTCCAATTACAATGAATTATATGATAGTCATACTTATATACGAAGCAAAGTTGATTCTATGGCTTTCCCCCGGGTCTCCCGATTTAGTGATTGAGATCTAAGAGTAACGGGTTTGAACTCAGATAAATAATACTTTTTTGGTTATAAAACTCCAAAATAGGAAGCGTTCACTCTCTGAAAATGGGTAATTTTGCTATCAAAATGCCAAGGGAGAAAAAAAAAATACATTCTTGGGTTATAATACTATGCAAAATAATGCTTAAAATAGTTTAAAATTATTGTTAAAAAATGGCTAATTTTGCGATAGATGCCAATAAAAGGCGTTTAATACCATCCAGTTTTAAAAATGTCCCCGGGGGAGCATGCCTCCAGATCCCCATCACATCTTGTGCTATGCTTAACAACGACCCTGATTATTAACCCACCCCACGTTAAGGAAATGCCCCGACGGGCCTCTAAGCTCATATAATAATATTTATTAATGCAGCTAGCGCTACAGAAAACCGCAGCTAGTCATTTAGTGTACACTTCCGTTTGTACACTGATATATACACAAACACATTCATATTAACTGCAAATATTAAAACTTTTATTAAGATGCCCTTTTAACGAGCCAATGTGCTCCTTTTTTTCTTGCCCCCCCCCCCCCCCTAAAATGTGTCCTGGATCCGCTCATGCTAGTGCAAAATACAAACGCAACTATATAGCTCTAATTAAAGGGACTGTATCAAAGGTACATACTGGTGAAAATTATTTTTTAATATGCCAATTTAAATATAAAGAATATACATTTAAACGGGCTGTATGTATGAATAAATGATTGGATGAATGAATGCATGACTGGATGAATGAATGAAGGAAGGAAGGAATGTATGCATGTATGCATGTATGTATGTATGTATGTTAAACGACACTCCAGCACAAAAATACACATCTGCTATTGGAGGTCATTTAAAATAAATGAATGCGTCAAATGTGTGTGGCCGATGTGATCACGGCACACGGCTACTTAGTACTGCACCGCCTGTGGGAGGACTGCCACTCTCCCAGGACTGGCTTGACAGAATGAAGCTTGTCCGCGATTGCACCGTTCTAATCATCGTGCCAAGTCGAACAGATATATTGGTTAATATGATATTTAAAACCACCAACCCTAGTACGGAACAAAGTCCAAAGCAGACTTAGCAGCAGAATCTGCATTTCCATTGCCCTTAATGTCACATAGCTGGGTGCCCAACAAAATATATCATCTTTCTTGGCAATCGACAAAAAGACACACTTTCGTATGACCATTCCAACCAAGGGGTACTTTAGCTCCGTGTATTGTAAATTACATTTTGAAAAAATATAATAATAAAACTACTACCAACAGTTCAGTTATTTAATAATTACATGTTTCGGCATATTGCCTTTTTCAAATTAACAATAAGATGACGTAACGTCATCCTGACGTCATTGAGACAAACAGATTATTTTTTATACACTCTCATTTCCATTATTGTAATACTGTTTTATCAATATATATTTATATATATATATATATATTAAACGACACTCCAGCACAAAAATATATATTGTGTCCGATGGAAAAACTGTAGCAGAATCGACAGAATTCCCATCCCGTGATCCATCTGTACAAACAGGAATCTAATCACGGAGGTGTATCAAAGTTACATAATGGTCAAAATTTTGTTGTTTTGTGGGAGGGGGGGGGGGGGGGGGGTTTGGGGGGGGGGGGTGGTTCTTACAATCATAACATAAACTGTTAAAAACACATTACGGGCCGATTATCGTTGCCGGGTCCAGTTCAAGTTAACGATTTAGTTTTAAAGGAAATAAAATGAAATTTAACCTAGTACAAATATTAGAACGATCAAAACACGTTTAATATACAGCCACTAATATTTTATGCAGAAACATATATTTGATATGTAATTACAATCGTTAAAAAGTCTATGTTAGTCCATAGCATCTTAAAAATTGCAGCAAACTCAGGAATGTCCCTTTAATCTCTGCTCAGAATCCGTTTGAACTGTTATAATTTGCGCTTGAAATTATTTATGACATGATCGACGACTCATTGTTAAAGCCGCACACCCTAGTTCCATCCAGCGAAAATAAATTATAATTTGGTTAATCTACAAACCTGTAACACACTTAGATCACGTTTTTATCAAATGGAGTGAAAAAGCAGGTTTTATATTGATAAATACCATGGGAATCCCCTGTCCCAATTGCTTGAAATAATTTTGAAAGTTAGTATTCTGATGTCACCGGTAGATGTCGCTCGAAGCACAACAATGCCTACGTCACGACAAATTTCACAGAGTGCGCACAGACTTGGGGTGCGTTCTTTTCATCTCTCCTGGACATGTTCCAACTGTTCTGTCCTGGTTGTATCCCCTCTCCAGATATCGTAAGACTTAGCAAAATTATTGGTTTTAAGGGTTTGTAACGTTTTGTATTGAGACACTTACTTGTCTGAACTTTATTGTTACTGAAAATGTTCACGAACTGTGAAGAAAAATCTCACAAATGAACAACAACAAATCGGATGTTGATTGCGCGAACCGTGCACGAGAAAACAAACCGAACCAAAATGATAACGGTCACGTGGTATACCAACATCTGTGACGTTTACACAGGAAGATTCCCTCTAAAAATAGATTGGACCTCACTTGCTTAACGGTTTTTTCTCGACAACACGTTTTGTGAAAAAATGCAAAAAATGCATTTCGTGGTTTTACTAACATCAGGATTACCAAAAAGCACTTCAGGTGAATGGAAATGTGTATTCTAAATAATAAAATGTAAGTAAAGTGCAATTTCATTTGTGAAAAATGGGGTTTAATAGCGAAAAACAACGCCGTAATGGTTAACAAATAAACGTAACTAGGGTGTGTCGCTTTAACGGTTTTTTCTCGATAGCACGTCTTGTGAAAAAATGCATTTCGTGGTTTTACAAACATCAGGATTACCAAAAAGCACTTCAGGTGAATGGAAATGTGTATTCTAAATAATAAAATGTAAGTAAAGTGCAATTTTATTTGTGAAAAATGGGGTTTAATAGCGAAAAACAACGCCGTAATGGTTAACAAATAACTGTAACTAGGGTGTGTCCCTTTAATCGAGCTTGAGCTGTTCAAGATTTAAAGTGGCAGACCCTAGTTTCAACCCGTGAAAATGGACACTAAGTTTGGTAAATCTACAAACCTGTAACAACATTTGGATAAAGTTATAATAAAGTGAGCTTGTGTCAATAACTGTTACTTCTCAAAGATACATATGTTTTTTAGAATTATACAAACACCATGATGACCAGCAATACTCGGATGTAGGAAAATGGATAATCTAAACAATAGAATGAAAGTAACATCTGATTTTAGTTGTCAAAGACGGATCTAATAGTGAGAAATACACCGTAGTGTTTAAAACCTGGGGTCTATCGCTTTAAGTCTCTCATATGATGGTACATGTTGATCACATCAATTTAGAATTACACAATTATTAATAGAAATAGTGCAGACAGCTAAGAAAGAGTCGCATTTATGAAGATACGATGAAGTATATTAAGGGACAAACCCTAGTTTTTAAACACTAAGGTATATCTTTTTATCTAGACCCTAGTTCTAACCCGTAAAAATAGACACTAAGTTTGGCTAATTTACAAATGTGGTTACAACAGAGTGAAACAAGAGTCTATGACGTTGAAATACCCTTATAATATTCTAAAACGCGACTACATAACCGTTGCTTCTCAGACGCACGTGCGTTTCTAAAAATATCAAACATTCATTTTTTGGTATTAGAAACACCAGAATGACCAGAAACACTTGTACGGAAATGGATAAAACAATAAAATATAAGTAATGTTTGATTTCAGTCATCATAAACGGCTCTAACAGTGAAAAATATGCTTTAGTGTTTAAAAACTAGGGTATGTCTCTTTAATATCAAATATCAAAACGACAAAAATAAACGCTATGGTCAGACCATGAAACCAGTAGTAGACAAACCAACAGTGCACTGGATTATTAACATACATTTCAAGTTTGTTTTGTTTAACGACACCACTAGATCACATTGATTAATTAACCATCGGCTATCGGATGTCAAACATTTGGTAATTATTGACTCGTAGTCTTTAGAGGAGACCCGCTATATGTTTCAATTAGTAGCAAGGGATCTTTTATCTGCACCATCCCACAGACAGGATAGCACATACCACGGCCTTTGGTGTACCAGTCGTGGTACACTAGTGGAACGAGAAATAGCCCAATGGGCCCACTGACGGAAATCGACCCTAGACCGCCCGCGCATCAATCGAGCGCTTTACCACCGGGCTACGTCCCGCCTCCTATTAACATAAAACGAAAAACATTTGAAAATATTATCACAGATACTTATCAAACTAATCTTAAAATGTTCGAGTAATATTCAATATGTGCTGTATTCGCCACTCTCAAGGAAGCCCAAGAGAATGTTGCCACCCCTGAACCACGATGAGGAGTATGTGCTGAAACCCATGATAATGTTGCCACCCCTGAACCACGATAAGCAACATGTACTGTATTCGCCACTCTCAAGGAAGCCCAAGAGAATGTTGCCACCCCTGAACCACGATGAGGAGTATGTGCTGAAACCCATGATAATGTTGCCACCCCTGAACCACGATAAGCAACATGTACTGTATTCGCCACTCTCAAGGAAGCCCAAGAGAATGTTGCCACCCCTGAATCACGATGAGGAGTATGTGCTGAAACCCATGATAATGTTGCCACCCCTGAACCACGATAAGCAACATGTACTGTATTCGCCACTCTCAAGGAAGCCCAAGAGAATGTTGCCACCCCTGAACCACGATGAGGAGTATGTGCTGAAACCCATGATAATGTTGCCACCCCTGAACCACGATAAGCAACATGTACTGTATTCGCCTCTCTCAAGGAAACCCAAAAGAAAGTTGCCACCCCTGAACCACGATGAGGAATATGTGCTGAAACCCATGATAATGTTGTCACCCCTGCACCACGAGGAGGAATATGTGTTGTATTCGCCACTCTCAAGGAAACCCATGATAATGTTGTCACCCCTGCACCACAATGAGGAATATGTGCTGAAACCCATGATAATGTTGTCACCCCTGTACCACGATGAGGACAATTTGCTGTATTCGCCACTCTCAATGAAACCCAAGAGAATGTTGTCACCCCTGAACCACGATGAAGAATATGTGCTGAAACCCATGATAATGTTGCCACCCCTGTACCACGATGAGCAGCACGTGCTGTATTCGCCTCTCTCAAGGAAAGCCATAAGAATGTTGTCACCCCTGCACTACGACGAGAAATATGTGTTGTATTCGCCACTCTCAAGGAAACCCATGATAATGTTGTCACCCCTGCACCACGATGAGCAACATGTGCTGTATTCGCCACTCTCAATGAAACACATGATAATGTTGCCACCCCTGCACCACGATGAGCAACATGTGCTGTATTCGCCACTCTCAATGAAACCCATGATAATGTTGCCACCCCTGCACCACGATGAGCAACATGTGCTGTATTTGCCTCTCTCAATGAAACCCATGATAATGTTGTCACCCCTGCACCACGATGAGCAACATGTGCTGTATTCGCCACTCTCAATGAAACACATGAGAATGTTGTCACCCCTGCACCACGATGAGGAATATGTGCTGTATTCGCCTCTCTCAAGGAAGCCCATGAGAATGTTGTCACCTCTGCACCACGACGAGGAATATGTGCTCTATTCGCCACTCAATGAAACCCATGAGAATGTTGTCACCTCTGCACCACGATGAGGAATATGTGCTGTATTCGCCTCTCAATGAAACCCATGAGGATGTTGCCACCCATGCACCACGAGGAACAGCACACGCAGGAGAACAGACACACAAAATCATGCCTCTGTTGTAATTAAATTGTGACATATAGGTTTTTCCAAATCTTTCTATTAACTGATGTATCTGCAGGTGTATGTAGTACGTCCATACCTGGCCCTACTATAACACTGTGGAGTTTATTAATGATGTATCTGCAGGTGTATGTAGTACGTCCATACCTGGCCCTACTATAACACTGTGGAGTTTATTAATGATGTATCTGCAGGTGTATGTAGTACGTCCATACCTAGCCCTACCATAACACTGTGGAGTGTATTAATGATGTATCTGCAGGTGTATGTAGTACGTCCATACCTGGCCCTACTATAACACTGTGGAGTTTATTAATGATGTATCTGCAGGTGTATGTAGTACGTCCATACCTGGCCCTACCATAACACTGTGGAGTGTATTAATGATGTATCTGCAGGTGTATGTAGTACGTCCATACCTGGCCCTACTATAACACTGTGGAGTTTATTAATGATGTATCTGCAGGTGTATGCAGTACGTCCATACCTGGCCCTACTATAACACTGTGGAGTGTATTAATGATGTATCTGCAGGTGTATGCAGTACGTCCATATTTGGCCCTACTATAACACTGTGGAGTTTATTATTGATGTGGGTGATCACGTTGAACACTGGTCCAGCGAGCATGGTGAGAATATTGATCATGTGAATATAAAGAATATTCAGTATCAGTCGGTTGCTGATAACAGGTTTCGAGTACCAGTAACCAGGACGGATCCAGGAAATATTTTAGAGGGGGACCAAGAGCAAAAGAGGATCCTGATAAAAAGAGGCACGTTAATAGGGGGGGGGGGGGGGCACTTCAAAGTTAACCAGTTAATCACCCTGATAACCAAAACAAACAAAAAAGCAAACAAATAAATAAATTACAAAAAAACCATCTGAAAAGTATACACTTGCGCACATAAAAATTATAAACAAACCTTTAAAAACGCGTTTTAATTTTTAGAGGTGCAAGTCCGCCCATGGGTCCGCCCCTGGACACCACATTGCTGATACGTCTGGGCAGATTGGCAGTTACTCTGTCAGTGAGGTGTATGCCACCTCTTTCTAGGTTTGACGTTACCATTTTAAAAAAAGAACGCTTGAAACAGGACAGTAATTACAGTGACAGTGCTTCGATGGGCCCGCATGACGTGAAGCTATGTAACAACAACTGTAACTACACCCAGTCCCCGTACAAAGCTTCTAATTTAGACTGACTGACTGGCTGACTGTAAAGCACTTGTTGACAGCTAATAACATTCAGTCCGATTTAAAGAAGAAAAGTCAAGTTGAGAATTGGCGTAGCTAACAAGGCATGATGGAAGGAGGTAAGATTATAAGACTTATTATAACTGAGACAGTTTCAGTGTGTGTACTTTCTAATCATTTCAAATACTGACTAAGTGCCATACGTGCGAATCAGTATCACTTGAATCGCTGGCTGGTCACCTGACTTATAAAAATAGGTCACACATTGTCAGCTACATGTGGAAAGCATTATGCGTTAATATAAATTTACTTGGTACACACGAACTATTGCAAACCCAGCAATGTACTGCTATTATAGTGTATTTACCTGTGTGATACAGACTATATATTGCAGCGTCATTTGTTTACAGTACTTCACAAATGTAAAGGCTGCATTTTATCATGACAGTACAATATACTTGTTGCATGGGTACGCGGTCTGGGTATTTAAAGTGGGAGGGGGCAGTGTATGTGCAGTTTAAAGGAGGGCTAGGGGACACTGACCGGGGGTGGGGTGTGTGTGTGTGTGTGAAATATATATGGGGTTCGGAGACTAATTGATCTTATATATATATATATATATATATATATATATATATATATATATATATATATATAAATCAATCTGATTAAAATTACGCGGACTCCCATGTCCAGGTGACATTTCATCTATAAATAACAATTTAAAGGGACATACCCTAGTTTCAACCTGTGAAAATTAACACTAAGTTTAGTTAATATATAAACCTGTAACACATTTGGTTACAGGTACAATTGAGTGAAACATGAGTATGTGACTGAAATGGTAAAATACCCTCTAAAAATAGACTAAAACTCGACTCCATAACTGTTTCTTCTCAGACGCACGTGCGGTTTTAAATATATGAGAAATGTATTTTGTGATATTAAAACACCAGGATGATCAAAAACACTTCAAATCTACGGGAATGGATAATGTAAACAATAGAATCTAAGTAAAGTATTATTTCAGTTATCAAAAAACAGCTCTAATAGTAAAAAACATGCCTTAGTGTTTAAAAACTAGGGTATGTCCCGTTAAATATCGACCAGGTCAGGTCATAGGGTTTTACGTGCACATTCAGAACAAGCTGTTGTAACGCACGCCTGTCGTGGGCACAAGAGCCGGCCTTGGCCGGCTCCTCCGTCCATGACAGGAAAGGTTGGGGGAGGGGAGACGAGGGACCGCCTGCACCGGCAAGTGCAAGGGAACACCAGCAGCCCGATCGAATCGAGCCGTTAATGCCAAAGAGAAAGGGGTGCGCAATTTTGATTGAGGAAATTTGGCGCAATTTTGAACGGTCGGTCGAAAGGTAAATGGCCGAGCTAATATAGGTTTTGATATTAGTGAATCGAGAGTAGCTCGTTAATTGTAGACGTTTGTGACGCTGGGTGTCTCCCTAGGTTGCCCATAGGGCCCTTAAAAGGACCTGACCGCTTCTGGTCGTGGCATGACAACCCAGGGGAGACTCGTGCAATTGTGTAGTTGGCACTGGCAGGCAAGGCAGTTGTTCCGGGTTGGTCGACTTGATGTTTGTTGGCGTAGTCATCCTTGTCCTCCTTCTTAGTGTCACCAAGTACAAGTTACAACAGCAGCAAGTATTTGGGGTTTGGGTGGGGGAGGCTGATATTCTTTTTTTCAGCTTCCCCCGGGTACATTTGCAATTGTGTACTCGGAACCGGTATTCTTTTGTCCGGTTCCTTATTAGAGCATGTGCTGGGCCATTAAATGGGTGCGGGTGCATTGTTATCATTAGTCAATGCACCCTGTGTACTGATGCGGTGAGCGTGTAGTCTGTGTGTGGTTCCTAGTTTTGTGTTAAGGTTGTACTTATTGTCTTACGTCCCTATTCTAGTGTGTTCAACGGTTATTCATGACCACCCATCCCCCTCCGTCTTTGTATAGCATTGAATACAATGACGGAGGGGGAGTTAGATTAATCTAGCTATCTAATTTGAAGGGTGAAACCCTTATAGTGTAGATATTGGTTTAAAAAGCCTAATGCTTGGCATACTTAACTTTATTACCAATGAATAAAAACGAGGTCAATAGTAGCAGACAGCAGTTGTACAGGAGTATAGCTGACAGATAAGTATAGTTTAAGATTTTTGATTCCCGCCCCCTGAATATTTTATGAATACTTAGAAATGAATTAGCTGAGGCGAAATGAATAATATCTATATGTTGGTAATCGTTTGTAGTATAGAATAATTTAGTAGGCTTACTTGGTTTGTCTTTAGGTCTATCTGGTTTTCCTGCTTGCTATTTCCTCCGTTGCCCTAGTTGACTTACCTCAATCAGGCAGGATTTCATGCATCAGTAATAAAAGACATGGTGCGAGTGCAAAAGACACAATTGTGCAGTTGATTTACATGTGAGGTTCCTTGTCCGTGATTGGCTGGATTGGACCAATGGGAATGCTGCAAGAAAAAATTGTAACTAGTGGTATCCTATCTTGTTTGATTGCTTAATGCTGTTGATTGGCTAATTTATTATCCGATTGGTTACTGCGATCTCGATCCGATCTGGTGCCCCTGTCTACGTGGTATCCCGATGACTTTTTGGCTGGCAGCGTCCATTTCCGTGAAGCTATTAAGCCCCGTTAGTGTTTCAGAGGTCCTTTTAAGGGCCACCAAAACATTTGGGAGTGGTATATATCAATTGCAAAACACGAGTTTCAGAACCTGAATAAATATTTACAGTAAATATCGACCAATTACACTTCGCCTTTTATAGCGTTATTCGGGAGCATACAAATTCTTAAAATATCGGGCGAGACTATTTATGCAATAGGCGAACTTGTTGGTCTATTTCAACATTAAAAAACGGGGAAAAGTGTTAGTAATAAACTCTGGATTGTATACTAGTATAAACAGATTTTATGGCTATACGATCACGGGGTTTTTTTTCGTCTTAAAACGAATTTTATATAGTTTTATATTGAAATTAGTTTCCGGCATACTTGTAATTCACCCGAATCATTTCGTATACCCTCGGCATAATCCCGAATGTTTTCAAATTCCTTTCAAATCATTGGCATGATTTTGCAAGTAAGGTTTTAATTGGTCGAATGAAAGGTCAACTGGACATGAGCTCCAACGGGCTGCTGTTAGATCCACATGTAATAGTGGATCTAATTTTAATTAGATTGTGTGTATATATACATATACATATACATATACATATATATATACAATACAATATTCCTCCTGGTGTGGCTGGTATAGTGCTCTACCTCTTGGGAAGCCAGTATAAATATATATACCGTTACACTTTTTATTAAAAAATAAGGTGTAACGGTATATATATATATATATATATATATATATATATATATATATATATATATATTTGTTACAAGTTACTGGTTTAAAGATACTGCAGGCAGGTTCAAAAATTGGCGCAGGTAACAAACTCTTCAGTTCCGAGTCCTGCATGCCGGTGTCACGAAATATACCCGCTCCCCCCCCCCCCCCGAAAATCGCCCCCAGAGAGGGGTTAGGGTTAGGGGAGGTTTTATTTCGTAGGTCTGGGCGATTCTATTTCACGGTGGAAGGTTTTATTTCGAAATAGATTCGCCGGGGGGGGGGGGGGGAGAAAGTTTTGAGGGGGCGATTCTATTTCGTAACACCGGCCCTTACATAATTTAGATTCATGTAATTTTGATTACGTAGGTAGATAACTAGTTTAACGTGCGCATATACCACTAGGGTTTGAAACACACCCTTTTGATTATGGTAATCGTATTAATTTAGTTTCTGTTATTAGATTTGTTGATATCACAATGTATCAGTGTGGCTGTATGTGCTTGTGTGTGGGGGTGGAGGTTGTTTTTGTGGGGGTTTTCATTTGTTTTTTGTTTTGTGTTTTGGGGGGAGTTTGTTTGAGGGGGTGTTGTTTGTTTGTTTGTGGCTTTGTTTGAATGTACGTACGTGTAATATTACCTCAGTATTAACATTATATATAATGTATTTTATCGTTCCAGAGTACGACTTTCTGAAGAACGAACTTCGTATTGTTTTGATTGGCCTCACTGGTTCGGGGAAAAGTACTTCTGGAAATGCTATCCTTGGCCTTGACAGGAATCATGGCTTCACGTCGCAGCCTAGTGCTAGATCGGTGACATCAGTAGGCTGTAGAAAGGCTACACGGTTTGGCCGTGATATTCTGGTCACTGATACGCATGGCATGTACAATACTCGCCTTTCCCAGGGGGAGGTCACCAAGGAGCTTATCCAGTGCATCACACTATCAGCACCAGGTCCTCACGCCTTCGTCATGGTTCTTAGACTCAAGAGATTCACCTCAAAAGAGCAAGCTGCAATTGCTTACTTCAGAGATATATTTGGTCAAGATATGCTTAAATATCTGTTCGTGCTCTTCACTGGACTTGACGTCCTTCAAGCAGATAACGTCAGCCTGGACGAATTTCTAGAAAATGTAACAGGACCTCTTAAGGACCTGATCAGAGAATGTGATGGCAGGTATACCGCAATAAACAACCGAGAAAGGAATCCTGGAGTGAAAGAAGGCCAGGTTAAGAAGCTGGTGGATATGATAACGTCTAATGTGGACAAACACAGTGGAAGCCATTTTACAACAGAAATGACGAAGACAGCAGAGCAAGAGGTTCGTAAACGGGAAGAGATCATACGACAGGAGAAAGATGAAGAAGTTCGGAAGGCAAAAGAAAGAATTCAGAAGGATACGGTAGAAAGGTATGCGAAACGACAAAAGGAGATGGTGAAAGAAAATGAAAGGTTCAAGGTCGACAGCGAGGGACTGAAGGAGAAACAAGAACTTGATAAGGACGAACTTGAAAGAATCTTGGCTGGACGCCTTGCAGCATACAAACGGATAGAGGAACAATTTGCCAGATCAGCAAGAAACCAAATCAGGTATGAAATCGAGACAGATGACTCGTTCATAGGAACTGTCGGAAATGCAGTGTGTAGTGTCGCTGGAGCCTTGATACATCCTTTTAAAAACCTTTTGCTATAGGAAAACGAATTGAAAACATATAAGCTACTCACAGTCACAACATTAAATGTGGTTTTATTATTTAGTAAAAGAAAAACGAGAGGGCGGGAAGAAAAAAAAATGTTTTTAAAATATGGCAGTATTATTGTGGGGTTTTTTTCTGATATTATTTACATGCTATTGAACAAATGTGTTTTTAAAAATAGCATTTGTTTATTCATGGTGTTACCGACGTTCGATGTTTTATGTCCATGGTCTACGTAAAATGAAATAATAGTTGGATAGTAAATATATATTTTAAAAAATACTCAGCTAGACAAAAAAGGCATTTCTAAACTGAAAATTGCACCTTTTTTATCTCCTACCTCCACAACCCACCCCTCGTCCACTCTTATTACAGTCATCACCATTAGAGAACATTGATTAATTAATCATCGGCTATTTGGTAATTCCGACTCGTAGTCGTCAGAGGAAACCTGCTATATTTTTCCTAATGCATGAAGGGATCTTTTAATATGCACTTTCCCACAGACAGAAAAGCACAAACAACGGCCTCTGACCAGTTGTGGTGCACTGGTTGGAACGAGAAAAACCCAATCAGTTGAATAGATCCACCAAGGTGGTTCGATCCTGCGACACAAGCACCTCATGATGTCAACTTGTTGTTTAAAGTACCTGTAAACACTAATAATCAACTATTTACACATTTCCTGGAGGATAGAATGATTCATTTGTAACTGAATTTAAAGAAGATAAATGGAGAACACAAATTTTAAAATCCCTTGTTTTATCTAGTCAGTTGTTTTCCAATTTAAAGTGCTCTATTACCAGGGAAACATCACTGATGTCAGTTGAGGAGACTTCATTCATCACCTCACAACTTTGTCATGCTACAATAGGAGAAACGGCAATTGTAAAAAAAAAAAACCCCACAAAAAACCAACGACAAAAACAACCAACAACATTATATACACATTAGAACACACACACAGACACACACACACACGGAGAGAGAGAGAGAGAGAGAGAGAGAGAGAGAGAGAGAGAGAGAGAGAGAGAGAGAGAGAGAGAGAGAGAGAGAGAGACAGACAGACAGACAGACAGACAGACAGAGGGAGACGGACAGACATACATAGACGGACACACAGAGAGAGAGAGAGAGAGAGGGGGGACAGTGAAGAGAGAGACAGATAGACAGACATACAGATACAGAGACGGACAGACACATCAAGAGACGGACACAGAGAGAGAGAGAGAGAGAGAGAGAGAGAGAGAGAGGGAGAGAGGGGGGAGAGAGAGAGAGAGAGAGACATACATGCACTAATTACCATAATTCACTGTTACACATGAGTGTAGACTATTTTAGTAATCTATGATTAAATAACTCATAAAGTCTAAGTTATCATACTGTATATGCATTTTACCCTCAAGCAGAGGTATATGATTCAAAACACTTCCTTTTGGATGTTATTAATCTTTGTGAAAACGTACTGCATAATTATTTTGACAATGTTTTACATAAATCAGCTTGTCCACATTTTCCAGTTTGATATCTTATATATAGTTCATTCCTTAGATGTTCTGTAGTTGATAAAATAGTTTTTACTTTACATTTATAGATAATAAAAAAAAATGGAATACAGAAATAAAACAAAATCCAATCCAACATCTGTGTTAGTATTTTTTGTTGAGCAAATATTATTAGTTCTGAACTTAATTTCAGATTTTGAACATGGAGGCAGTTAGTTGTGACTCATTTTACAAATTGCGTCCACTTACAGGTTTACAGTATAGCATTACCAAAACAAATGATTTTATATAAAGTTAAGTTGTTGATCTACAGAAGGTACATCTAACCTTATCTGCCATATTGATTTTATACATACATATAGTTGTAGTTAAAATCCTGAGCATTAGTCTAAATTGAAAACATCTAAGTTTGGTTTCCGAAGTGGTTCTATAAGGATGCAAGAAGACTTTATTCCAACCAATATTGGTACCAAACTACTTTGGCTTTTCAAACACTGGTAGAATGTAGAATTGTGAAATACATATTTGTTAAAACACTTCTTGGCTGATAGTAAGCATGAGTTCACTGCCCTTTGGTCAAGTACCATTTCAGTTGTTTCGTTTTTACATACCTAATGTTTTCCCATATACATTTTAATAGAGGATATGATGCCAAAATGAATAGCCATTGTGCTCAAGTTGGTTAATTCTTCATAAGACATAAGGGTTCCATCTCTGTTTAATTCTTCACAAGCCATAAAGGTTCCATTTCTGTTTAATTCTTCACAAGACATAAGGGTTCCATCTCTGTTTAATTATTCACAAAACATAAGGGTTTCATCTCTGTTTAATTCTTCCTAAGACATAAAGGTTCCATCTCTGTTTAATTCTTCACAAGATATAAGGGTTCCATCTCTGTTTAATTATTCACAAAACATAAGGGTTCCATCTCTGTTTAATTCTTCCTAAGACATAAAGATTCCATCTCTGTTTAATCATTCACAAGACATAAGGGTTCCATCTCTGTTTAATTATTCAGAAGACGTAAAGGTTCAATCTCTGTTTAATTCTTCACAAGACATAAAGGTTCCATCTCTGTTTAATTATTCACAAGACATAAGGGTTACATCTCTATTTATTAAATCACAAATCTACACAGAGCGAGCATCCAATCTGAATGACAAAACCGTATTCCAGTATCAAAATCGTACCTGTGCACAAGGTGCTCGTCCTTGGGAGGACTGCCATTTCCCTAAGAGATCCGTAACAGGATGTTTCATCCCTCCTGCACCACCCGTAGGAGGACTAGCTTATAAAACACAAACTTACACAAGATAGAGGTCAACGGAATATATACAACTGTGATGGCAATGTTTCCAAAATACAAACTTTTTGACAATTCTAATGTTATCATTGTAGAATAGTGGTTCAGGTATAAATACTTGAAAAGTGTCAATTGGCACTTTGTTTCAAAAATTCAATATTTGCTTCTAAACAGTTTTTCCAGAAAGGATTAGTAAAACTTTTTAGTATTTTAGGAATAAAACATTTTCCAAATAAACCCCTTTGTTCCAATAAGGGGAAATTAGACAGGATAATATATTTAACTTAACTTAATATAATTCCTGAATAAGTGTGGACCTTTTTGAAATTGAATCTGCCGTTAACTTTATTAGCTGAATGGATTCACCTAGAACCGTTCCACCTACTGCATGCTAATGACTTCCAATAAACACATAAAGAAAAGAAAGCAAACCAAGCAAATAATGTGAGTGAATGTGAAAGTTTGTTTTGTTTAACCTCACCACTAGAGCACATTGATTAATCAGTCATCGGCTATTGGATGTCAAACATTTGGTAATTTTGACATAAACCTGATATAAGCAGCGTATCAACACATCCAGGCAGTACACCAATAAAAAGTGGCACCTCGCATTTGATTAATCTACCTGCAAGAAAATCGGGGGTGACATACCATTTAAGATATTTAATTAATGTTTTTATTGGAAACCGTAATTGTTTTCTGAAAATTGCAGTTCCATTTTTGGGGGTATCCTGCATTAGTTTCAACCTTTGGTGTATAGTGCATAGCAATTGTATAACACATAAAATGTATTTATTTATTACCAGTGGATAATAGTATTTGTGCAAATAATCGATGTCATGTATCACTAGCAATCACAGCCACAACTGTTTTCACTCCGCATCTCGAACTTTGACACGGAACTCTTTTCTTTGGTACCATGCAACCTCTAATAGCCTACTGGACGTGTGAATGGTGTATATATTTGTAACAGTAGTAGTCGATTTAAAGAATACTTATATTTCATCAGTACAGAAACCATAATTGAATTTGATTTACATATATTATAAATAAAATTTATTCATTTTGCATTATTTGTGACTGTTAAGCTTAAGTACTTCTAGGTGCACCAAACTTTTGATAGAGCAGTTAATACCACACTTTCTGCCATTAGTAATAAATGTAACATTGTTTTTAATTAATAATTAATTTTATCTGGGCAATAAATGGATGCTATTTTATTTCATCTAGTACCACCGTGTCTAGTAGCCTTGTGCTTGAAACGGGTTTTGGGACTTGTAAAACTAAGCATTACAATTTTGTGTGAAACTGGGGGTGTTGTAAAAACACCCGGTTACATCGAAAATGTGCCATGATTGGTATCACTTTCTTACTTAATACTTTTGGAGGGGTTGGAGTATTCATATGTATGGGTCATAGCTTGATATATTGCTTATAGTGTTTTAATCACTTACGTTAACATTGTCGCATATGGGAGTTAATTTGGTATAGTACAACCCGTGTATAGTATGTATACAGAAATTATACCGAGGCAATCGATACAAGTTACGTCTCTCTTGTCGTCTGGTGACGATCTATTTTTGTACCAGCTTTTTCCGGGAAACCCCAATTCTAGAAAATAGCAGACGTCATGTCATTCGTTTACAGTGTCTCTGAGTTTACGTTATGAGTCATTGACCAGTGTGATTCTGTGATTAAAGGTGCAATGTGAAAGTTGCATAATGACCAAAAGCTTATGTTTTGTTTAAAGACACCAGTACATTTATTAATTAATCATCGGCTATTGGATGTCAAACATTTGGTAATTATGAGACGTAGTCATCATAGGAAACCCGCTACATTTTTCCTAATGCAGCAAGGTATATTTTCTATGCACTTTCCCACAGACAGGAAAGTACAAACAACGGCCTTTGTCCAGTTATGGTGCACTAGGTGGAACGAGAAAAGAAACCCAATCAGTTGAATTGATCCACCGAGGTGGTTCGATCCTGCGATGCAACAGACTGAGCTAAATCCTGCCCCAATAACCAAACATATTTATTTAATTTTCTTGATAAATATACAGAGGCGGGACGTAGCTAATTGTCATTCAATTCTCTTAACAATCAGTTTTATTTAATTTTCTTGATAAATATATAGAGGCGGGACGTAGCTAATTGTCATTCAATTCTGTTAATAATCATTTTTATTTAATTTTCTTGATAAATATACAGAGGCGGGACGTAGCTAATTGTCATTCAATTCTCTTAACAATCAGTTTTATTTAATTTTCTTGATAAATATACAGAGGCGGGACGTAGCTAATTGTCATTCAATTCTCTTAACAATCAGTTTTATTTAATTTTCTTGATAAATATACAGAGGCGGGACGTAGCTAATTATCATTCAATTCTCTTAACAATCATTTTTATTTAATTTTCTTGATAAATATACAGAGGCGGGACGTAGCTAATTGTCATTCAATTCTGTTAATAATCATTTTTATTTAATTTTCTTGATAAATATACAGAGGCGGGACGTAGCTAATTGTCATTCAATTCTGTTAATAATCATATTTATTTAATTTTCTTGATAAATATACAGAGGCGGGACGTAGCTAATTGTCATTCAATTCTGTTAATAAATCATATTTATTTAATTTTCTTGATAAATATACAGAGGCGGGACGTAGCTAATTGTCATTCAATTCTCTTAACAATCAGTTTTATTTTATGTGAAAAGATATTTTTTGGTATAATTATATGTACAATTTAATACTAGAGTCTAGAACCACAACAGTATTGAGTATTTCAAAAAACATTAAATGGTAAATTGTAAAACATACGTTGCCCATTCCGTAAAGGTAAAACCACTCCCTTATTCTGAATATTTAATTTGTGATGTTCAAACTGTTGACAGCGATTTTAGAATCAGTTTTGTGCACAGTGTATTGAATAAGCTAATGGTAGATTAATAACCGCTATATATGTTACAGCCTCCATAACATAATTTAAAACTGTTTATAGTGTGTCACTGTATTAGTGGTGAATAGATTAAATTGACTATCTTGGGTTTGCAACCATTGTAACATATTTCGTAATTTAAAAAAAATATATATATACATGTATATATATATTTAACAACTGAAATTACATCTTGAATACAGTTTATTATTTAGAATATGTTTCTGTATATCGAACGTGTTTCCAAATATTTGTAGTACATGTAACACAAATTTCATTTTATTTCCTAAAAAAAGAAATTCGTACGTAAGAGATTATTGGAGGTAAAATATATTTTGGGATATCAGCAAACATTAGGATAACACAAAACACATTATATATACAAACACTGACATTTTAAGCAAGAAACTATATTTAATGTGTAATTTTATTTGTTAAAAATACTCTGTTAAATGGTGCAAACAATCGGGACAGTCTCTTTAATGTAGATTAGTTTGTTCTAAAGACCTTTGGGTTTAGTGTGAAATATTTTTAAGAGGTAGAAGATTCAGAATAAGAACCCCTGCGTGTGCTGTAACCTCACCGTGGTGCAGGGGTGTAACATTCTCTTTGAGAATGGCCAATACAGCACAAAATTGAAGTTTTGAGTAAAATTCAGTATCCGTAAAATTCTGTGATATTTGTGTTTTTGCACAGTTCTTTACACTGTTTTTGTTTAAGTCTTGAATTTTTATATTGATGTTGATCATCACTTTATTTATTTGCATTACCATAGTTAGACACCCATTAGCCGATGTATTTTTCGTGCTGGGGTGTCGTTAAACATTCATTCATTCATTCATTCATTCAGAATAAGAAAGCTTATTGAGAGCCCGAGTAGGACAGAATCATCCTGACTTATTTCACTATTGATGTGTGAAGTATTTATTAGATAAGTTTAATTACCTCTTCCTCGTATCCAAATCAGGTCGAATGCAAATAGGAATAACACAGCAACTATATATGTAACGGATTTTCGTTCTTTTTTCAGATCAGTTAAATAAGATATACTTCAACTTCTATCATGTATTGTCTTTATTTTATCACAAGCCTTCTTTAAAATCAGTCGACACTTCATTTAACAGGGGCGGATTATGCTTTAAGTAAGGGGAGGGGGGGGGGGGGGGGGTCCGAAACAATATGTAAATGTTTATAATTTGAAACTATACATTTTACGTGGACATCAACTACGTGGTGGGGTTGGGTTTTTTTTAGCCGGGCGGCGGGGAGCGGGGGTCCGTGCAGCTGGGAAACCCCACATAATCCGCCCCTGTTTAATGATATATTGTAATACAGAGCACTTATATCGCGATATACATTTACACAATGCCCACCCTTAATAACTACGCTTTTGTCATACTTATTTGTCATGAATTTGTTTGCGCAGGAAGATATTACCATAACGTGTTTTAGCACGATAGCACGTTTGTTGAGGCCCATTTTGTAATAAACGACCCATTTTGTAATATGTACCCATTTTGTAATAAAAAACGACCCATTTTGTAATAAGTACCCATTTTGTAATAAAAAAAGACCCATTCTGTAATAAACGTAGGTACCCATTTTGTAATAAAATCGGACCCATTTTGTAATAAAAAAATAGGTACCCATTTTGTAATTTAAAAAATGCCCATTCTGTAATAAAGGCTTAAAACGTCAGAATACGACATAGATGTTAAATATATACAAATTGAAATAATTTTAAACTTTGTGTTTAGATTTTTTTTCAGTGGTTGGGAGTTCGTCAGGGGTACGAATATGTCTTAAGGTTGATTCTGTAAGTGAACCTATTCAGTTTTTCCGTTCATCCATTACTCCAGACCGCTCGCTTGTAAAACTGGTATACTAAAAGCCCTGGTATGTACTAACCTGACTATGGAAAAGTGCATATAAAATATCCTTGCTGTTTTTCGTAACCCATCGTGTGGTATTATCTATCATGATCGGGGCAGGATCTAGCTTAATCGGTTGAACGTTCGCCTGGGGGACTTGGGTAACAGGATAGAACCTCCTTGGTGAACACATCAATTGGGTTTTTTGCCGTTCCAACCAGTTCCTTCTCCCCCCCCCCCCCCCCCCCCCCCCCCCCCCCCCCCCATTACGCCACGACTATTACATTATAATCTAAGTGTAGATATGTGTAAGAGAAAGTAACCTACATGAATGTGTTGTAAAAGCCGTAACAGCTGATTAAAAACAGTGGGTTTAATCGACAACTACTTAAGCTGAAATACACTTAAACTAGTATCCGTCAAAAGTGATTTCCCACTGACACTCCCTCCCCACCCACCCCCCACCCCCCAGCCGCCTTACCCCATCCCCCACCCACCACGAGAAAGTGAACAATACACATAAAACACATGTGATCATTCAGCCGATGGTTGTGGAAGTTAATTCTACAATTATTGTGTACAGGTACTGTCCATTAACCGATTTACCGCTTACACTGTACTTTAGTTTGCCGCCTTACTATGTGCTCATATGCGGTCTTGAATGCATATATACAGGGGACAATATTTCGAAATCTGAGGTAACCGGGAGTCGGTTCACGTGGTTTTTACCTAGGTAACCAATTGTTCGGTTACGTTAAGTATATTTGCGTAACCTGTGGATTACCTGCTCGGTTATCTCAAAGTTACGTTGAAATTATATTTTAAATACATAATTTTTAGCTCAAACATTAAGTTAAAACAAAATACAAAAGAAAACGTTTTATAAAACAGTTTCTTTAATGCTTGCAAATCGAAAGAAGTGACTTGTAGATGTTTCTTTTGTTTTCGTACGATCGTAGCGTTGTAGATTATTATTATTATTATTGTTATTATTATTATTATTATTATTATTATTCACTACTTGCCATCGGGATCGCAAAAAGTAATCTTTAGTTGCCCGAATCTAAAAAACACTGTCCTCGGGCACCGGGCCACCGTATTCTAGAACCTCTGTGCAGCTTGCTGAAGTTAACACTATTAGCTCAGTACTGAAACAAAATAGATACATTTGGAGGGAAAATGCTCATTCCCTGGATCCTCTGAAGAATAATGCAAAACGCTCAGTCACTCACTGGTGCATGATTAGACTAATAATTTGTTATATATAAATAACAAATAAAGGCCACCATTTGTCACTGATAATATGTAAAATTTAGTATACAGCAGATTTAAAACCCCCCACCAAAAACCCAAGCAAGAAATGTCCAGTTCCTCTGACCTATAAAACAGGCTACTCATTGGTGCATGATTAAATTAATAAAAATAAATCTTATAATAAAGACCACAATTTGACATTGATATTTTGCGGTGGCTATACTACTTTCACTTTATGGATGGTACTTCTATACTACAGTGACGTTCCAAATGTTTGTTATTTAAAGCTCATTATGCGATGTTAGTATTTTTCAGCTTTTGTGACATTTTTGCATTTTTGTTTACGTTAAAACCGTTTTCAACCTTTGTAAAATTATAGGCAATCCAATATTATGTCTACATATATTCCTTTAGATATAGAATAGCATCAGATAATTTAAGCGCCTTAGCGGTCCGTGCACATTTCTTTAAAACGTTTGGCTGGTCTCTATTCTGAGCCTTCGTCGCAAGTCACAACCGTGGTAATATACCGTTGTCTACTAGTTTTCCGCACATCAAGTATCTAAAAATCGGTGTAAAACATTTGTCAGAATACTAGTAGTATGTCTGCACGAATACACCTGTAATCGTGAAGTCTGCAAGTTTTAATTTCTGAATGTCTACAGGTCACGACGTAACCGATTTGCGGTTCGCGTAAATTTAATTTTGCGTAACCGACACGCGAACAGAACGGCGGTTCGCGTGAAATATTGTGCCCTGTATATATATATATATATATATATATATATATATATATATATATATATATATATATATATATATATATATATATATTTCTTTCTAAACTTCTATGTACATTTGCTAATAATCCCATAAATATGAACATTTTAAATATATACAGTGTAATAATATTACAGAATTTTGAATAAAATATTATGTTTTCAACTTGCCGCTTTAGCGGCTACTTTATCAAAGGATCTGAAAAAAGAAAATTGATGTGTAATCTATAGTACGAATAAACAACATTTAGTTAGAAGTAAACTGATGCAAATTAAGGAGAATTCAAGGGCTGGGGTAGAAAAATGTGCAGCTTACATATGCATTCATTGGATTGTGTATATGTATTCATTCACCTTTGTATTATTTTAGCTAGGATCCAAATTTTCATCCATACGGAGAGTATAATCAATGCACGACAAAATAATCATCTCCTGTTTTAAATGTATATGTGTTTCAATTCAATTATTTTATTATCAGCACAGCATATATACACAGTATGTATAAACGCACAAGAGAATTCAATTATTATATTCATCAATTACACGCTTTGGTTTTCATGTTAGGTAATAATACAATGAAATATATAAACTAAATGTTACCTACATGCATAAAAGTATTACATTCACAAACAGTATAAAAGAAAAGTGACAACTAGTATGCTTTTAGACAAGAGATTGCCTTAACTTATAATTTTTATGCCAAACTAATATACTTATCAATATTAATTAAATCTTTAATGTATGCTTCTTTAACATCACAAAGTATTTTAATCAGCTGTTGCTGTTCCGATAATTATGATACAGACTACCCACACAAGCTACTATTTTTGATACACAGCTGTAGAACATACTTGGTTCTTCATACCCCAACCGAATAGCACTGGTTGGAACAAGAAAACAATGTATATTTAGGGGGTTAGCGTTAGAAATTTCGTATCCCAGGCGAACCATCGACCATCGAAATAAATCTAAACACAAAGTTTAATATTATTTCACTTTGTATATATTAAACAAAGGCCTATACCTATGTTGTAATCTGACGTTTTAAGCCTTTATTACAGAATGGGCATTTTTTTATTACAAAATGGGCACCTATTTATTATTACAAAATGGGTCCGATTTTATTACAAAATGGGTACCTACGTTTATTACAGAATGGGTCGTTTTTTATTACAAAATGGGTACATATTACAAAATGGGTCGTTTTTTATTACAAAATGGGTACATATTACAAAATGGGTCGTTTTTTATTACAAAATGGGTACATATTACAAAATGGGTCGTTTATTACAAAATGGGCCTCAACACACGTTCGATAAATAACAACCAATAGAAATACGTTAGGCTCAGTTAAGACGGTATAAAAGGACTGGACGAAACGTTAGTAGGCACGTCATTATGCCGAACAAACATTCCAAATTATCGTCTGATTTTAGAACACGTCAACCAAACTCACGTAAGTTTGCCGTATGTGTATTTACAACAACACATTTTTTAAATTATTATGACTTCTTATTATTTTTTTATAAAAATTTCAAAATTAAAGATGTAAACTTCGATGAATTTTGTTTCGTTTTGGAATTTATAAATGACAAATTCAAAAATTCGGATGCTTATTCCACAGGCTATTAATATGCAACATGTACGACTTACAGGTTAATTTTCCATGCATCGAGAAAACAACTTTAGCAATAAAGGACATATTGACGGTGGATCATCAGCGCATTGCCCGTTTCACAATATATAAGTCCAGTATAAAAACATTTATTTGCCGAGAACCCAGCCTGTACTGTCATGAACTAACTCTTTATACTGATGCTTCAAGAAATGGGTGGGGTGTTTACCTGGATAATTGCAAACTTTCATTTAGTGTCAGGTGGCGAGAGAATGAAGGTAAGGAAAAATCAGATTATCGTGAATTATTGGCAATATTTTATGTTTTGCAATGTGTCCCAGAGAAGTGTCGTGTAAATATTAAGTGTGATAATAAAGCTACCGTTAATTTTCTTAATGGAAATGCAAGAAGGCTTGGAAGTAAAAATGGTCTTTGCATGTTGGAGTTAACTGAAGAAACACATGACTTGCGTATTAGTCGAAATATTGAATTTAATGTCAGCTACGTTCCAGGCAAACAAAATAAAGCCGATTTTGCATCCCGAAATTTTTCTTCTGATGAATGGGATAAAACATTATCAAAAAAAAAATATATATATAGTGGCATTTCTTCCAATACGAGTTTTATGTCAAAGAGTGAAATGGGCTATTTATTATATACATCTTTGATAATGTTTTACAATATGTCTCGGTGAAAAAGGGGGAAATCATTAAAATTTGGACCTGTTTTAAAAAAATACCGCAGTTTCTTATACGTAATCTAGAAGTGTATTTTGTAAGAATAATTATGGCGAATTGTTCATTCTTGTGAGGAGAGCTGTTAGATTCTTCGTCAAAGTGAGTGGTCACGTATGCGGATGTTAAAAGAAATTGTTCACATTAGCACAACAGACTCCATTCGATCATTCTGCGCTCATTCCCAGTTCAGCCAGCGATGAAACTAGACGCAGTATTATGTGCTCTCGACTTGGGGAGAAGAGGAACAAGGAAGAGGAAACGTGCGCCAGGGGCGGCTCAGGGGGTAACAAAGCTGGCGGCTCAACCACCAGCGGCGGTCCCTTCTGCGTCGCCGACCCCACCACGACCAGACCAGCCAGCCCGACAGGAAGCGACCAAGCGACCGACAGGACCAGCTGAAATGACGCCGCTTTTGGGCCAACCTACGTGTGATACAACGCGGCCAACGTCGACTGCTCCAGCTCGTCGTCCGTCCACGTCGAGGCCCCCACCCACGGAGGACTCCGCTGTGACGACCATGGATGTTGTTGCTGCTAAGCGGAAGGCCGTCACTCCCCCGAGTGACCAACCAGCCAAGACACGGCCTTCCACTGCCATCCGGGACACCTGGCAGCTTGCAGCCGGTAAACTCAAAAGTCAGTACTCTAAGTACTTGGTCGGCGACGTCTCGGACCCGAAAGATCTTCCTGGAGGCATCGTCGAGGACTCTTTCAAGTCATTTTCGGATGGCAACGAGATCGCCATCCACAAGACAGAGCTACGGGGAGCGGGACCAGCACTAGTCGTCACGTCATGCCGCGATGGTCTTTACCGACAAGCGCTCCTCTGCCATGAGATGGACAACTACACCTTTGTATATGACCGCTCACTTAGACAGAGAATCTATTAATCAGTTCTCATCGATCCGATGGATAAAGGAATCATTCGCCACAATTATCATGTCAGTTTGTAAATATTCGGCATAACACTTCAAATTCAATTCCCCCAACATCAAACTCGGTATCTTGCTCAAATCTCTCTGGCCTCCCCGCGGCGAGCAAGGGTAACAGTGATATTTTGAATCACTGGCTAACTGGAGAGACTAATACAATAACATCAGGGTCCGTGCTTATTTAGAGTCCATACTAAGGACGTCACACGCATACAATTGGTATGGCGTAGTCATGACATTAATGTCTCAGACTCTATCAGTGTCTTGAGTCTAGACTCTACATCTCTCTTAAATCTGTCTACCCCTCTCTCTCTCTCTCTCTTCATCTCTCTTCAGTCTTTCTGCCTCTCTCTTTCTCTCTCTCTCTCTCTCTCTCTCTCTCTCTCTAGTCTTTCTACCTCTCTCTATCCGTCTCTCTCTCTCTCTCAACGTGAGAACGTCCCCCCCCCCCCCCCCACTAGAAACCACCCGCATGTTAGACGTGTGGTTTGGGATTCAGTTTACGAATCTATCCTCACGCTGAATACACGTTAGAATATAATGTTAGAATATTTATTTAATTTTAAAGGCACACGATCACGGATTTAGTGGGCCTTATTTTTCTAAATATGGATTATAAATGGAAATTACATTCATTTGGAATACCAAACCTAGTTATTTTATGATCCAAAACAATTATCATTCTTATTATAATCAGGCGCGTGTGCATGGAATTTAGCAGGGGAGAAAGTCTAGACGGTTACAACGCTATAGTACGGTGGCTGGGAAAGGACATCACATCAAATTATTTTTCTCGATCGATCGATTTAATATATCGGTCGATTGACTTACTATCTCGATCGATCGACTTACTATCTGGATCGATAGACTTACTATCTCGATCGATCGACTTTCTATTTCGATCGATTGACTTACTATCTCGATCGATCGACTTTCGAACTCGAGGCTTTGCGTCAAGATAGGCGACTGGGATACCGTTATAGGTTATACTATACCATATAAAATCCCATAAGCAACAACGTTAATGTTTGTGGTTAAAAACACTAGATGCAATGTATCAACAAAACTATAACATTCATCCATCACATAAATACAGGCCACCACATTTTTCCTTTCTCAAACTGGAGAAGAACTAATCCCCATTCCCTTTGCCCTACCAATTTGGTCGGGATGAGGTGAGCAGGTATGTATACACTGTACTAAAAGCCACCCACTGTTCACATCTCTCAAGTACACCCACTGTTGCAATAGCTAAGGCAACTACGTCAGTATCTGTAGCAGATATCATGATCCATATGTAGCTTTGCTGATATGCATCGATTATGGGGGGGGGGGGGGGGGGGGGGGGGGGGGGGGGGGGGGGCGGGGTCATGTTGAAGCCCAAAATGTCCTCTAGAGCACATTAATGACTTAATAATCGGCTATTGGATGTCAAACAATTGGCAATTCTGACATGTAGTCTTGAGAGGAAACCTGTCACATTTTGCCATTAGCAGCAAAGGGTCCTTTATATGCACTTTCCCAAAGATATAACAGACGTGGGGCTCTGGTTACACAATTTAAAGGCATGTAGACATTTTGAAGCTGTGCCTGCCCAAACAAGTGGGATTTTCGCTCGGTTGCAATCCGTTCATTTGAAATGGAATATAATGAAGGGTCGATTATCTGGGTGAAGCTATTGAGTTTTCCTATTTCAACCAGTGATTCATGAATGGCATATCATAGGAAATAGTATGAAATATGCTGTGTAAATATGTATATACTTTGTATGTACATGTATGTGTGTGCGTGTATCTATCTATGTATATGCATGTATGTATGGATGAATGGATGTAGGCAGGTAGGTGGGTGGTCTGTACGTTACGTACGTACGTATGTCTGGATCGATGGATGGTTTAAAGTTTGTTTTGTTTAACGACACCACAAGAACATATTAACTGACTTAATAATCAACGGCTAGAGTTTTAAAGAGGAAACCCGCTATATTTTCCCCACATTAGTAACAAGGGATCTTTTGTATGCACTATCCCATATACTGGATAGCACATACCACAGTCTTTGATATACAACTCGTGACGCACTGACTGGAACGATAAATAGTCCAATGGGTCCACCGACGTGGATCGATCCTAGACTGACCGCGTATCATGCGAACTATTTACCACTGGGCTACGTCCCGTCTCGGATGGATGGATGCAAGCATGCATGTAAGTTTGTGTGTTCATGCGTGCCTGTATGTGTATCTGGTTATGTAAATATGTTTGCGTGTAAATATTTAGCTATGTCTCACTTATACATTAATGTTGCCTTTCACTTATATTTATAAGTGGTACTTGTCTCGCATCCCACATGATGATATACCGGTCCATCCCTCCCTCTCCCCTCCCCTCTCCCTCCCTCCTCCCCCCCCCCCCCCCCCCCCCCCCCCCCCCCCCCCCCCCCCCCCCCCCCCCTCTCTCTCTCTCTCTCTCTCTCTCTCTCTCTCTCTCTCTCTCTCTCTGTACATATCGTCAATATCATATATTAGGAATAAAAGTTGTATTATGTGAGCCACTGGCATAATACATTATTTTTACTCCTAATATATAATATTGACGATACCGAAACACAGAAGGGTAATAATCTCTTTATTATATAATCTCAAAGTTAATACAACGTGTCTTTGTAAACTGCATACACAACTTTAATTCCAGTCAGCCATTACTCGATATTCAAATGAATGAATGGTGCCATGTCTTTTCAAAAGGAATATCCTTATATTAAAATCAACTAGTACATGACTTTTTTTCCAGAACACTGGATAGTTTTCAATGTAAAGTTGCTCTATTAAGCATTTTTTGTTTTATGATTATGAATGCATACGTCAATTCTGTAGTGTCGCCATAGCACGTTTAGTTACATGACTGTTACATACATAGATATTAACGCACTGGCGCAAGGGGTAATTAAATCATTTCTGGCCTCACAAATTGCCCCATGCCGTTGCTGGGACTCGAACCTGTGGCACCGAATCGCCCGCAAATTGCAGACTAACCACGATGCGTTCTGAGCTATCCAGACATCAATGTATGTATGTATGTATGTATGTGCGTGTGTGTGTGTGTGTGTGTTGTGTGTATATATATTTTTTTCCCACATTTTTGGGGGGAGGTTCCAACAACATTACAGTATATATTCCCATTATATCATTTTCTATAGGTACTAAATAGACATAACTAACACTATACAGTACTTCTGTTATGTTCTAAATAAGTCGTGATAAAGAGACCGTCACTTCATCTAAAACGATGTAAAAATACAAAATGTGCCAATAGTATCTATTTGTCATGCACTGTCGACATTTATTTAGCACACGAGAGCTATCAGCTGAGCAAAAAGTTACTTGAGACTTTTTGCTCAGCTAATAGCTCTCGTGTGCGGGCAATTTTGTTGAGTTTTTCGTCTCTCGTGGTCGTGAGGAAAATATCTATCGTGTTTGATATTTTTGGCCACGGGTGGCAAAAATCTCACCGTGTGCGGGCTACGTGAGCTATCTGCTGAGCTGAATTGACTAACTCACCAATGGAAACACAAACATTGCGTTAGAGTGACGACATCGCTACAGTCGTAAGCAAAGTAGCTCATCACTTAGCTCATCGTGTGCGGTGAAATTGTTCTGAGCTATCAGCTGAGCTAAAAGTCTCAAGTAACTGATAGCTCTCGTCTGCGGTAGGCTTAGCCCAGTAACCGTTCACACACCCCTTTTCAAATGTCTGTCTTTGTCACAGGTGTGCTGGTAACCCATATGTGGGACAGATAGACAGTTGAGACAGAAATACAGATGGAAAGAAAGAAAGAAATGTTTTATTTAACGACGTCGACGCACTCAACACATTTTATTTAAAGTGATATGGCATCAGACATATGGTTAAGGACCACACAGATATTGAGAGAGGAAACCCGCTGTCGCCACTTCATGGACTACTCTTTTCAATTAGCAGCAAGGGATCTTTTATATGCACCATCCCATAGGCAGGGTAGTACATACCACGTTCTTTGATATACCAGTCGTGGTGCACTGGCTGGAATGAGAAATAGCCCAATGGGCCCACCGACGGGGATAGATCCCAGACCGACCGCGCACCGAGCAAGCACTTTACCACTGGGCAACGTCCAACCCCATAATACAGATGGAGACAAAATCTATAATGTCCCCTTAAAATGTTTTATTATTATAACATACAAGATACATTCATATATTTATAATTAAAATATATACCTGACTAAATTGTACAATACAGTATTTACATGTACGCCGAGTAAAATAATAAGGAAACACATTAATTATCAGTATATCACAGGAAGGACAGGTAATCTTAGTGGCATAATGCCGCTAGCTAGGTGCATTTTTTTGTTGTTTACATTAGTTGATTAGTTTATTACCAGATATTATTATGCCTGGAGTCATGTTCAAAATGCATAAAACATTTTTTTAAATATTTTATAACCCAACATAAACTGGGTCATCTCTGATTTAATGTCTACATACATAAATTCATGTGTTCGATGGAAATGGAAATGGTTTATTTAACGATGCACTCAACACATTTTATTTACGGTTATATGGCGTCAAGAACACATAATGGAGTTTGGTATTTTGTCTTTAAAATCACTCAGTGTTGCCTGGTTTTTTGTGTGGTTTTGTTTTTGCTATTGTTTGGTTGGGTGGTTTTGTATGATTGTTTGTTGGTTGTTGTTTTTTTGGTTCATATATTTAATAAATTCATGTGTTTAAGAAAACATCATGGGGGTCTGATGTCTGTATGAGTGAATGAATGAATGTTTAACGACACCCAAGCACAAATATATGGCAATATTATTTATACAATTATGTAAAATCACAGTGTAAAGAGCTGGGTGTAATAGTACAATACAATACAAATATCAAGGTTAGTATATTTTTTAATTTCGTATAGAAATCAAAGTATTTTAAAAACTTCAAAACTACAGTCTTCATAATCACCCAATGTTGCCAGTTTTTTTGAGTGATTTTTAAAAAAGGTTTGCTGTTGCTTGTTTGGGTGGTTTTGTTTAATTGTTTGTTTGTTTCTGTTCTTCTTTTTGTTAATAATCATTTGTCTATATAATGCAGGTTTAGTGGACACTTGTGAACACTTAAGAGAGGGCAGGGAACATGATAAAGTATTAAAATGACATGTGACACAAAATTAATGCAGGTTTAGTGGACACTTATGAACACTAAAGAGAGGGCAGGGAACATGATAAAGTATTAAAATGACATGTGACACACAAAATTAATTCAGGTTTAGTGGACACTTATGAACACTTAAGAGAGGGCAGGGAACATGATAAAGTATTAAAATGACATGTGACACAAAATTAATGCAGGTTTAGTGGACACTTATGAACACTAAAGAGAGGGCAGGGAACATGATAAAGTATTAAAATGACATGTGACACACAAAATTAATTCAGGTTTAGTGGACACTTATGAACACTTAAGAGAGGGCAGGGAACATGATAAAGTATTAAAATGACATGTGACACAAAATTAATGCAGGTTTAGTGGACACTTATGAACACTAAAGAGAGGGCAGGGAACATGATAAAGTATTAAAATGACATGTGACACACAAAATTAATTTTTAAATAGCACAAGCGTAGGAAGGTGCCAAAAAGTGAGGGGGCACACTTTTTTATTTACACACTTTTACACTATTATAAAGCAAATATAAAGCAAAATATCTGAAAAGTGGGTGGCACAATTTTATATTTACACACTTTTACACTATTATAAAGCAAATATAAAGCAAAATATCTGAAAAGTGGGTGGCACAATTTTATATTTACACACTTTTACACTATTATAAAGCAAATATAAAGCAAAATATCTGAAAAGTTGGGAGAGGCACATGCCCCCTTGTCTCCCCCCCCCCCCCCCACCCAGTGTAAAGTTCGGATGATCATCATCCACAATCAGTGAATACTCGGTTGTTAAGTTTGAAAAAAAAATAAAAAATACAGGGACAGACCCTAGTTTTTAAACACTACAGCATATTTTTCACTATTAGAGTCGTTTATGATCACTGAAATCAAACATTAATATATTTTATTGTTTAGATTATCCATTTTCGTAGAATCGACGTGTTTCTGATCACCTGTTGTTTCTAATACCACAAAATGCATTGTTTTCATATTTTTAAAAATGCACATGTATCTGAGAAGTACGGGTTATTAATTCGAGTTCTAGTCTATTTTTTGAAGATATTTCCTGGTTTTAACGTCACAGACTCCTCTTTTACTCTGTTGTAACTTTATCCAAATGTGTTACAGGTTTGTAGATTAACTATAACTTAGTGTCCATTGTTTCCAAGTTAAAATTTGGGTCTGCACCTTTAATAATAACTACTTCATGTCTATAATATTCTTAAATACACATTGAAATATGAAACAGAATACACATGCATACTATGTCTTTAATTTTAAGACTTTCACACCACGTTGCTAGGTTACCACATTTTATGTCCCAATAACCTAGCCGGCTACTAATAAATTGTAAAAATGTTCTGACTCTGGCAATTTATTATCAGCGGGTCAGGCTGAACTTGTATTGTCTTGTCAAAGCTTGTCACAAGAGTTGGGAGTATTTATGAACAGATCAATCAGCAAAGAGATGTACACATACCATATATGGCAATAAATACCATTACCTTACTAGTACATCTACATACAACTATCTAATATCACTGCATGTTATTAATACAACTTGTGACACACTCTTTGTTAATGGCAAATACACCTACTTCCTGGATGCCAGTGATAGTCGTAAGTGACCTGGTGTTATCTATAGGTGACGTTATCTTAGCACTCCTATCGAATACGTACAGAACAGCCATTCAACCAATATGACTGTCCACCTATAGCCGGTGTGTAATAAAATAAAAACCTATACACACAATATTCTTGTTGTGTGGTTAATACTTTTTTATGTTTATACTGAGAGGCATAAATAACGCAATGGGTATTTCGCGATATTTTTTCGTGTACAAATGTCATATTATATACAGTGAAACCTGTCTAAACCGGCACCTGAACATACTGCAATTCTGCCAAAATCAGTCAAGTTTCATGGTCCCGAATTTTCTAAATTCTAAAATGTTGACCCTTTAAACACCGGACCGTGTCTAAATCAGATAAATATTGGGTCCTAGTTTAGACCGGTTTCACTATATATTAAGCAAGAGTACCAGACTTTCCTTCCTCCTCATCTTTTTCTATATGTCTATCTTTCTTTCTTTTTTTACTCTGCCTCTTGCTCCTGACGCGATGTCAAACTGACAATGTGCTAAACACCAAACAGCCATAGCAGGTCTCAAAATAGCGGCCTGCGAAAAGCAGTCCATTTTAAGACCTAGAAGGTTAAATAAAAAAAATCATCAAAAAATCGCAAGTCATTTTTCAAGAGAGAAGAAAATGCTTTATTTAAGGACGCACTCAACAAATTTTAATTACAGTTATATGGCGTCAGACATATGGTTAAGGACCATACAGATACTGAGAGGAACCCCGCTGTCGCCACTTCATGGGCTACTCTTTTCGATTAGCAGCAAGGGATCTTTTATATGCACCATCCCACGGGCAGGGTAGTACATACCACGGCCTTTGATATACCAGTCGTAGTGCACTAGCTGGAATGAGAAATAGCCCAGTGGGCCCACCGACGGGGATCGATCCTAGACCGACTGCTTTAGCACAGGGCTATGTCCCGCCCCTTTTCAAGAGAGAGACATTATGTACCATATCATTTTTAATTTACCTTCCACTCATCTCATGCTCGTCTTATTTCCAGCAGGACATATTTTTTCTTAGTAGACCATATTTCGTTTGGCTTGCTATTTTAAAAAATAAAATAACAGCAGGCCATATTTTAAATAAAAACTCTGGATTACCTTACCTACCGCCTATATCCTCACAACACACCAATGTGATATTTATGGTATTCCATATCTAGTGTAAAACTAATTTGCATGTTAAGTTGCTCAAGAGTCAGACAAGTTCAAAATAAATCCATGCTACTTTAAGCTGTGGAAAATTCCTTCTAACATCCGTATGACCAACCAGAGCCAGTATTCGATATAAGCCAACTCTGATAAGCAAAATGTACCTCAATGGTTATTCAGTGCACACATGTGAAACTGTTCAATGCAGTTTTAGTTTTATTAATCCTTGCACTTGAATAATTAGAGGATATTAAACAAGCTTCCATTTCGTATCATGTTTATGTTCTGAGTGAAATAATGTTTAATTGTCACGCGAGCTTTAGTGAGTGATAATGAAAATTATATCACAAGGGACATACACATGATTCAAAATGGTAGCGACTTTAATGTCCTATTTATTACCCATAATCGATCTTCATTTATATCACTCAACTCGTTTTGTTGACGTTCTTGTAAGGTTGTAGTGTGCCAATCGATGACGTCATCATGTGATGTCGAAGTGTTACATTCCACTTGGGGTTCTGGTGGGACGTACCACTTTGATATGTACTAAGATATTTTTAACCATATGGGCAATAAAACAAACTACTTATACAGACAAAAGAAAATAGAGGCAGACAAACAGATTTTCTGATATACCTGTCTATTGGACTATGTACTAATGTTTAACAACACCCCAGCACACAGAACACATTGGCTATTGAGTGTCAAAAAAGGTTAAGTACGTAAAAAAGTGATGATTAAATCTCTGGAGTGAATCCACTACACCACTTACTTCTCTCTCTCACTAACCACTAACCATCTGTCCTAGACAGACAGCCCAGAGTGCGGAGGTGTGTACCCAGGACAGTGTGCTTGAACTTTAATTGGATATAAGCACAGATATAACTATAAATGAATCAATGAATGAATCATTCTGGTCATTTCTATCACCGAAACTGTTTAGGTCATTCATTTTGGAAAAGAAGGGGGAAGGGAAAGGGGATGGGGAGAGGGAGGGCAGCGGGGTCAGAAGATTATAAATATATATTAATAAATGATTACTACTGAACATACAAGTAAAAGGTGTAAAGTAGTTGATGGCCAAATGGCATGCTGCCATGTTAAGTCTTTGAAATGTCGATCAGCCCATGTAATTATACATGTACAACATTCCATTAAATTATCAATTTTGGCAAATCCACTGTATTTCTGGTCATCTGGGTGTGTGTAGTAATGCCAAATGTATGTGATGTGAAACAGAAAAGTACATACAGTCCGTTTGAGTGAACAGGGAAACAATGAACTGGCATGTAATGCTAATTACTATTATGAATAATGTTAAAACATATTAAAATGTATTACTGAGTTTTAAAACAATACCAACTGGAAAAAAAAAATTACTAAAATTTTCTATGTAAATAAAAAGGTTTTTAAACAAAATACATCAAATTATATAGATTAATCTCATATGTACAGACCCTAATATTTTAAACACTACGACGTATTTTTCACTATTAAAGCAGTTTTTGATCATTTATATCAAAAGTACTTACATTTTATTATTTATAATATTAGTTTTTGTACATCTGACGTGTTCATCTGAGAAGTAGGCCTATTGGTTATCGAGACAAGCTGACCGGCCTCGGTGGCGTCGTGGTTAGGCCATCGGTCTACAGGCTGGTAGGTACTGGGTTTGGATCCCAGTCGAGGCATGGGATTTTTAATCCAGATAACGACTCCAAACCCTGAGTGAGTGCTCTGCAAGGCTCAATGGGTAGGTGTAAACCACTTTCACTGACCAGTGATCCATAACTGGTTCAACAAAGGCCATGGTTTGTGCTATCCTGCCTGTGGGAAGTGCAAATAAAAGATCCCTTGCTGTTAATCGGAAAGAGTAGCCCATGTAGTGGCGACAGCGGGTTTCCTCTCAAAATCTGTGTGGTCCTTAACCATATGTCTGACGCCATATAACCATAAATAAAATGTGTTGAGCGCGTCGTTAAATAAAACATTACTTTCTTTCTTTCGAGACAAGCTCTAGTTATTTTTAGATGGTATTTCCCTATTTAAAGATCACATACTTTAGCTTCTCTCTGTTATAACGTTTTCCAAATGTGTTGCAGGTTTAAATATGAACTAACGTTAGTATCCATTTTCACATAACTACTTTGTATAAACCAGGATGTTGTTAGTAACCTTCATTTTAGCTGAAAATCGCAGTCCATTTAAAAAAAATTTTTTTACTATGTACCGGTTTCAACCTCAAGTGTACACCGCATATCAAATGTAAACATGGGGGGTGAGATTGATTGAGTAGACCCCCAACCCCCACCCCTGCTCCGCCGTGCCTGATACTACATAAAAGATAATAGTACAAATAATCAGTGTCGCATGTTACTACCAATTAGACCTGCATTTTTATAACAAGACAATGTCTTTGTCTCTGTGTTAAATGTTTGTGGCGGTTTTTTGTTGTCACAAATATAGGAGTCTACACAATAGAAACAAACAAAAAACAATACAATCGCAATTTAGTGTAAAAGAATTTTTGATTCAATGAAACAGTAAACATTTCATATCATCAAATTCAGTTACATTTTTGTTTTTACTCCAAAGATGTATACTAAATATATTTAGTTGGATAACAAACCAAATTTAATGTCAACGTGTGTGTGTGTGTGTGTGTGTGTGTGTTCGTGCGTTGATGGATAATAGGTATACACCAATGAAGCGTGAATGATATGTAATTTATAACTTCCCTTAAAGATATTATGCCAATTATAATAAACATAATATTTGGCTTGATTGGTTTCTTTTTGAAGTAATATTAGCCAATTCGTTTACACCTTTGACATATTATAACAGTACACAATTACATACACTATTTTTTAAAGTGCTAAACGAAGTAACTAACGTGTTATTGTTATATAAAATGTGCAAACTAATATAACTATCCACAATAAAGTTTAATATTGTGTGTCTTATTATTACTCAAAATTACAAACAGCAACACAATATACAGTTCTTGTCATCCATGTAAAATAGGGATGCGTTCAGCGACAACGAACAGCACCAACGTTCAAGAACTATTTAACTGGTTCTCGATTCTGTTTAAATTCAAGCTCAATATAAAGTCTTTGATGTTTGTAATTAATTAAGAGGCCATGTAAGTTGAATAAACTGATTGTTGCTAGCAACCAGCCTCAGAGACGCAGTGGTTAAGCCATTGGACTACAGGCTGGTAGGTACAGGGTTCACAGCCCGATACCGGCTCCGTTCTTAAGGGCTCAATGGGTAGGTGTAAGGCCACTACACCCTCTTCTCTCTCACCAACCACTAACAAACCAACTAACAACTAACCCACTGTCCTGAACAGACAGCCCAGATATCTGAAATGTGTATCCAGGATAGCGTGCTTGAAACTTAATTATTTCTCGCTTCAGCCAGTGCACCACGACTGGTACATCAAAGGCCGTGGTATGTGCTATCCTGTCTATGGAATGTTGCACATAAAAGATCCATTGCTGCTAATCAAAAAAGAATAGAGAATAGCGTATGAAGTTGCGACAGCGGGTTTCTTAGATCTCAATATCTGTGTGGTCCTTAACCTTAATCGCGTCAAACGATTAGTGGTTCTTCGTGTACTGCTGGATTTTTATATAGCAATGACCTTAAGCGGTCATCCGTATAGGTGGCCCATCCAAAGATAGTAAGCTCACGAATTCTCTTGGAACTTTATGGGTCACCTCGAAAGTTCAACAACAACATCTTCAATATAACAACTTCAACATATGGAGATCATCATGCGTTTCACCCACCTGCTCCTTTGGGTGGACGAATCGCGGACTGTTCATAAATATCACCATTCCTCTCCTTCTTCACCCCATCATTCCTTCCCATACCTATCCTAACAACCTTCCTTCATATACATTATAAATAGTGTGCCCACAACAGTTGTATGGATAACCTGGGAAGGATGGGGGGGGGGGGGGTAGGAGAGAGTGGGTGACGCCGTGTCAGGAGGCGTTAGGGCGAACGTGGTCTCGGCCGTTAGGTTTGCCTGGTAGGAGGTCTCCCCCGCCCACACCCGTGGCGCGCCCTACCTATGGAAATTCGGCCCAGCAATTTTGGGTACTTCCCTGGTATTGGAATGTCAGCAACCTGTCCGCGAAGCCCACCCGTTTGCCAAACCTTCTTCCAGGGCCTAATATATAAATGATATTAATTAAATACATTAATTAGAGCACCGGCCAAAGAAGTCCCAATTGGGACATTTTGGGCTTCAACATGCCCCTCCATATTGAATGAATATCAGCAAAGCTACATATGGATCATGCTATCTGCTACAGATACAGACGTAGTTGCCGTAACTATTGCTTCAGTGGATGCACTTGAGAGATGTGAACAGTGGGTGGCTTTTAGTACAGTGTATACATACATACCTGCTCACATTATACCGACCAAATCCATAGAGTAAAGGGAATGGGGATTAGTTCTTCTCCAATTTGGGAAAAGCAATAAATTACCTGTACATGTCGTGGCCTGTATTTATGTGTTGGATGATTACCTAGATGAATGTCATAGTTCGGTTGATATATTGCATATTGTGTTTTTAACCACAAACGTTAACGTTGTTGCCTATGGGATTTTATATGGTATAGTATAACCTATAACGGTATTCGAGTCGCCTATCTCGGCGGAAAGCCTCGAGTTCGAAAGTCGATCGATCGATCGAGATAGTAAGTCGATCGATCGAGATATTAAATCGATCGATCGAGAAAAATATTTTGATGTGATGTCCTTTCCCAGCCAGTGCTTGGTTCGAAAATGGATACCCCCCCCCCCCCCCCCCCCCCCTGAAATCGCTTTTTTTATAATTTAATATATCTGACATTGATATCTGACATTATTATATTTACTCAACATAGAAATATATGCCCAATATCTCTGCAATCTATTTTGGAACCCCCCTTTTCAAAATCCTATGTACGCCCATGACATGTTTTCCAGCGTCACCAATGTGGCCTACGACCAGCCAGTCGTTTTTCGTTAAAGGGACATACCCTAGTTTCAACCCATGAAAATTAACACTAAGTTTAGTTAATCTACAAACCTGTAACACTTTTGGATAAAGTTACAATAGAGTGAAACATGCGTCTGTGACTTTGAAATGGTGAAATACCCTCTAAAAATAGACTAAAACTAGACTCCATAACTGTTACTTCTCAGACACACGTGCGTTTTTAAAAATATGAGAAATGCATTTTGTGATATTAAAAACACCAGGATGACCAATAACACTTCGAATGTACGGAATTGATAATCTAAACAATAAAATCTAAGTAAAGTATGATTTAAGTTTAATGTACAGCGTAAAAAACCCACCCAGTATACTGTCGCATGTTTTGCCGGCCAACGGTTGGCTTAATTACTACTTAACCCAGCTGAATCCAGTTCTACGTGCAGGGACAAGGTCAGCCTGCCCTTTGTGTGTGTGTGTGTGTGCCCCCCCCCCCCCCCCCCCCCAATAAAACACCGCTCCCCTTCACCCCCAAAAGGTAGTAGTAGGCTAATAATAATAATAATTGTGTATTATTATTATTATTATTTCATGTATTATAATGTTGGTAAAATTACGTCGCGGTGGGATGGGTGGGTATGGTTTATTTGTTTATATATATATATATATATATATTTATTTTTTTAGTACTGTAGGGGCATTATTACGCTAATCATATGTCTATGGAAAATGTACACAAAAGGGTCCGCTAGATTCATATACAATCCCCCTCCTCTGTTCAGAAAACGCACTGTTCGTACTGTACTTAGTATGTATTCCTCCTGTTTCAGATGGTTCCGTAATACGGATCAATCGAATACTTATTAACCGCCTGTATACATTTTTGCTGTGAATATAGCCAGCCCTCGTTAGCGAGATTATATACACGGCCGTCGTATATATAGTCACATCGTATATAAACAGCGTCTAGTTCAGACTATTCTTTAAAAATGGAACAATTCCTATCCCAAGTCAGCTGTTGTTGCATATTTTGCATAATAATGAATTTGACAAGGTGGAAAATGAAGGTATTTGTGATCCAGATGTTTAGATTTTTTCGCGTACGACTTACACAATAAATTTACCTACAGATGCAAAGGCCCAACTAGTCGGGATTGTCGACGTTTAACATGCTTCTGTTCCTAAACTAAATTAATGTATAAGCTTATTATCATTCAGTACATGTTTTTATTAATTTTTAATAACTTATTTTAAAAAATTAATTCTATTTTCCCTTCATCAAAGTGTGAGGGATTCAACTACAGCACCCAGCATAATGTGTTATTATACTAAACATGCATAAACACCACTAAGGCGTCCGAGGTTTATTTCTCTTTGTTTAGACTTAAGGTACTTGGGAAATTCCTCCAAGACACTTGGGACATTAATATATGGTAAACACTGTCACTGGGGTTATCTTAAGGAACCCAGGACAGTAATGGTATTGGTCAGGTGTGTGTGATGTTATCAGAGTGACTGGGGTGAAAGATAGTTCACTGAGAGACTGAGAGAGAGAGAGAGAGAGACAGAGAATATCAAGCAAGAGAGAAAGACGTTTGGGGCCAACTCTCCATATCATATACATTGTTTATATGTTATCATCATGGATTAAAGAATATAATCGAGATCGAACTTGTGTAGTTTTTGTGTGAGGGTGCTTTATGCACTCGGCCACAAATGGCGTCGCCGACAGGATTGTCAACTGTTAAAGGTTTACAGAATTGTAAACAGACAGGATTGACAGATTTCAACTGGATTGTCAAGTAAGAGTAGTGAATCGACAAGACTGTCAAGTATCAGGATTGTGAATACAGGATTATGTTTCAAAAGAAAGGTGCAAAATATTACAAGACTGTGTAACACTAACATCCAACAGAAGTGTATAGGTATAATTGTTTTACAGACTTAAGTATTTAATCTGTTGTGGAACTATACATTTAGAAATACAGTTGGGTGGGAAATGAAGATTGTTCATAAGAGGTGAAGGGATATTTCGAGGAAAATAATATTATACACATTATTAATTATGCATTTTGCACAGAAATACAAAGATAAAATAAATGACGATGGGACAAAATCAGGAAAAATTATGCAAAGTTCTACCATATAAACTGTTACGATAAGACAGTTATGTTGGATGTGCGTATGTATGTGGATGTACGCAGTAAATATATTAGAAAACGAAAGAAAGCAACGAAATTCCATGTTGCGTGATTATACAACATATATTTGTTTAAAACAATTCTGTAATTAAATGAACGGTACCGGCAATCCTTGTAATGAGAAGAAACATTAATGAACATTACGATGATGGAATCATTAACAACTGACTTATACAGCCAGTACTTAAGAGGTGTGAAGGATTTCAAAGGTGTGAACTTTTCCCAGAGTTGTGATGTTTCCTGGAGTTGTGAAGTTGCCAGAGGAGTTGAATGACAGGGATATTAAAGAACATTGAAACAACAGTAGTGGATCTAGTGACCAGATTTATCACCGAGGTTACAGTTTTGTGGAGGAGAAACATTGACACTATCAGTATAATTAACATTCAACTAACAGACTGATTCAGTTATTGTGTTTTTGGTGTATAAATGTATATTGTTTTTATTATTGGCCACAAACAATGTAAGGTAGGTGATTTTGAAATATTGAATGTGAATGAAGGTGAACTGAGATATGTTATATTACTAAGTACAGTTTTAATAGTGCTATACTGGCATTCCTTCAATCAAACTATCCGGACAAGTTAATAAGTAAGCTAAAGTTGAAATAAGTAATGGGGAATTAATTGTAAAATTGTAAAAGTGGTGGTATGAGGAATCTCCCTACAAATTATTATCGCATCAAGAGGCGTGGCTTATAATTATTTTATGGCCAGCTGCAAGTTGGTGTCCAGAGTTGAATTTCACATGACCGGTTCTTTGTTTACATGTGTGGACACACTAGTGGACGGTGGTGGTCCGAAGAGACGGCATAATTAAACACCAGAGATAAACAGCACTGGGTGTTGGCGATTAAGAGCATCTGGTGAGGAAATAAATTTAAAATAAAGGTTCTTGGAGAGGTCGGTCGTAATCTAACAATAACACAGAGTTTACCCCTGATACGCTGACTCCTGGAAAAAAAGTTAGCTGAATGAAAATAGTTAACCACTTATGTTCTGATACCTAAAATAAAGTTAGTAGAATAAATTATTTTATTACTTTATTACACTAAGTAATAACTAATTTAAAGCTAAACTAGATTTGCAATCAAATAAATAATTAAGTTGTTATAGGAAAAATATTAATGGCTTCTGGCATGAGCATTGCATGATTCGCTTCCTGTAACATATCATTGAATGCCCAGCTGACTTGAATTTATAATACCTTTGCAAGATGGCTAAGGCTAAAAGGCTAAAAGATCAGGTGGCAGAGTTGCAGGCTGCTTTACAGGAAGAAAGGGCTATGACTCAACAGCTTAATGAGGAATCGCTGAGTTCTAAACAAGATGAGAACAGCGCCAAAGGTAAGACTACTCAACCAATGACCCGTTTACTTTATATTGGAAACGAGATAAAGGTGACTAAAAATAATGAGTCAGACGATGGTCTCACATTTAGAGATTTTCGGGAGCAGGTAGAAAGAGCATTTATACATCACAGCCTTGCAAGCAGAAGGGGTACACGTCAGTACCCTGGGGGGTACTACAAGAGGACGAGGTTTGGTTGAAAACCAGCAAGATCAGACGGGGAACTTCAACCCTCTATTGCTGTGAGTCGGGCAGGAGAGGAGAAATGTTCTGGCTCATCCGGGTCTGATACTGTTTCTGATCAAGTATTTGCCAGAACAGTCGCTGACTGCCCCATAGTTCAAGTATCCATGGGAGGTGTCCACGTTGATTGTTTGTTAGATACTGGTTCAATGGTAACTACCATAACCAAGGATTTCTTCAACAACAAATTTGCTCCACTTGGTATTGAGCTCCTTGTGAAACAAGGATGGCTCTCGCTTAAGGCTGCCAATGGACTGGATATTCCCTACTGTGGATATATTGAACTGGGTATCGAGGCACTAGGCGAATTAGTTCCTGACAGAGGAATCTTGGTTGTGAACAGACCCAAAGACCAAGCCACACGGCTACGGAGGGAGCAAGTACCATACATATTGGGGATGAAGGTTATTAGCCAATGTGAAGAATTGCTGGCTAAAGACATCGGTAAGAATTGCTTAAGGAAATTGATTAAAAGGTCGGTACATCAAAGCTGGATAACTAGTCTACAGACTGCCCAACAGGCGAAAAGCGTCTTAGGCACAGTCGAAATTACTGGAGAATACGCAGTCTGCATTCCAGGTGAGTCTGCTGCTGTAATTGATGCTATCTGTCAAACTGACGAGCACAATTTGGGTGGACCTGGCTATGCTGTGTTCGAGCAAATAGAAGGTAAGTCGGGATATTTACCTGCGAATTTGATGGTGATAAACACTCTAATTCGGGTTCAAAACGAACCATTTCATGTTCGAGTTGTAAACTTAAGGTCTACAGCTATTTGGCTGAAACAAACAATTAGAGTGGGTATTTTGTCATCAGTGGTAGGGGTAGAAGAGCCTCGGTCAACACATGACGTGGAGGTAAGATTTAGAAAGACAGAAGAAAGAGAAGCTATGTTATGCCTATGAAAAAGCAGGGGAGCATACCAGAATTGAGGCAGAGGCGAGGAAGGCTCGCATGATGAAGTGCTTAGAGATAACAAGGTAAGTATTGATTCTATTGTATATCTCATGAATAAAAACATCAGATACAGCCAGAAGGGTAATTTCATGGATGTTGAACATCAGTCAGACAATGCAAGAGATGACCAGTATGTCGCATTAGATACACTGTCAGTGTCATCATCTAGTGAGGATGATGATCCACATCAACTTTTGGTAAACGATGTAGCACCACCTACTGATACACAAAACGTACCAGGAGGCACGCTGAGATGGTCTCGGCGTACAACAAAAGGTAAAAATCGAAACCCATATAACCTGCAACCACTAACAAGCAGGTCATAGATGAGAAAGATTTTTCATCTACGTTATCAAAAGAAGACCTTTTGATCAGACTTAGTGCTACATTAATGCAACAGGAAATTAGAGAGGTAAGTAGTGCTTTGGGTCACAGAGATACCTAATAATGTGGGATTCCAAATAAAATGAGTATAACATGTTAAAAATAGTAACAAGTCTGACTGGTTTGTAATTTGTTTTCAAACAGCAGATTGCTTTGCTCATGGCAGTGCCTGACATGATATGTACCTTTATAATACACTGGCTGGGACGAGAAATTATTTTACCAGGAAATAAGACCCACGAAAATTCTCCGTATGTAGTATACAGAAAGTAAAGCTGTATTTCGCGGAAATCAATACTGGGCCTTTTGTCGTCTGATAACGATCCATATTTGTAAGAGTTTTCCGGGAAAACCCAATTCTAGGAAAATAGCAGAGCTCGTGTCATTCTGTTGTGTCATTGAATATTGTGATTGAAAATAATTGTAGGGCAGTCTTAAAGTTGCACAATGACCAAACAATTTATAATTTTATATATCTTTCGTGTGAAATGTAGGCCTAAAACCTTTTCATCTAAATAATTCCTTTTAATACTATGTTACAAATTTATATTATTGCAAAATCCATATTAACACGTGATGTCGCAGTTTTAATTTGAATTGCATTTCTTTATGGACAAAAAAAACACCTGGCTTCTATTTTATTGGATATGTGATGAATATTTTTGTGCATACTTTTTTTTTTTTTTTTTTTTTTTTGCAAAGAATTCTCAAGGAAACCACTATTTATGTCGAGTCTCAGCACATTAAAATTTTAATCTTTTTAATATTTGTCATGCAAATTTTTAATATTTGTTATGCAAAGAGTATGTGTGAAATCGCTTAAAGTTAAAATGTGTTTTGTTTGACGACACCACTAGAGCACATTGATTTATTAATCATCGACAACATTTGGTAATTTTGACGTATAGTCTTAGAGAGAAAATCCGCTACATTTTCCTATTAATAGCAAAGGGATTTTTTTGTATGCAACATCCCAGAGACAGGATAGCACATACCACGGTCTTTGATATACCAGTCGTGGTGCACTTGTTCAATGGTTGGAACGAGAAATAACCCATTGAGTTGTTAAAACGAACATTTCATTTTGATTTATTTTTGTCCTGGAAAACCGGGAAAACCATTTTCTCCAGAGAAAAAAAAAATCTAGTTGTCGTGTGTAGTGTATTCATTTATAATATATAGCTCTGTCGAGTGAGTCAGTATTGCACAATACCCTCGGCTAAGCGGAGCATTCTCGGGGAAACCCAGTTCTCCAGAAAACAAAATCTAGTTGTCGTGCGTAGTGTATTTATTTATAATATATAGCTCTGTCGAGTGAGTCAGTATTGCACAATGCCGTCAACCAAGCGGAGCTTTCTCGGGGAAACCCAATTCTCAAGAAAGAACAATGGTAACAAAATATTTGATCTTTACACAAGGGCCTGCACTATTTGCGACTCTGGTTTGTCTAGCGTCAATCTTCTCCGTTGGCTGGATGCCAAATTGGCCAAGTAGTTGTTCTTTCTTTCTTTTAAAAATTAAAGTAGTTTCGTGCTTATATCCAATTAAGGTTCAAGCACGTTCGCAATATATAAATAAATTACATATACATGTATATTATAAACCTACCCCACTCTTTCTTCTTTCTATGTTCTTACTGTGACCCATTTTTCCAACAGACGTTTGTGTCTTCATATCCATAGGGTTTGCAGAGTTAGTTCCCATGTATACATTCCTTTCCTTTTAATTGAGGGTTATCTATAACCTATAATATAATACACATGGTATTTTTAATAGTTTTCGATCTTTCGCTACAGGCCCGTAGGAACATATCTGGAGTAATGATTTAGGCAGAGGTGGTACAAAAACATGAATTTTTCATAAAAATCAAGACAAAATATATAAGTATAATATATGAACACTACATAATATTATGTAAAATTTTAATATATCGTTTTTATTTTAAATAATTTAATGCATATATAAAATATTCATATATTAGGACTAATTCAAATATTTTCCTCTCAGCTTTCTTAAATTACTCTATATATATATATATATATATATACACACACACACACACACACACACACACACACACACACACACATATATATATATATATATATATATATATATATATATATATATTAATGATGCATTTTATAGTTCACAAATCAGATACAAATAGTACTGAGTATAAATAAGATGTATATTTTTAATAATAAGAATAAGCCTTGTAACATAAATGAAAATGTCTTGTAACAAGGGCGGAACGTAGCCCAGTGGTAAAGCGCTCATTTGGTACGCGGTCGGTCTGGGATCCAAGAAAGTAGCACATGTCATGATCACTGATTTGGGGGTTGGGAGTGCAACCCACACTATTTATGCATGCATGTATTATTTTATAAAAAATGTAATACAGTTTAATACCCCCCCCCCCCCCCCTCATTACGCCACTGGTCATGATACTGTTGGTGGACTTTCATATTCGTAACGACCCATTGGGCTATTTTTCGTTCTAGTCAGTGCACCACGACTGGTATATTAAAGGCCGTGATATGTGTTATCCTGTCTGTGTGATTGTGCATATAAAATATCCCTTGCTACTAATGACAAACACAAAAGAATACCGGTTCACTTTACCCAATCCTAAAATAGGCTATGAGCCAGACCCCAAAATTTTGGTCACCGGTATCATATGAGGTGAATAAGAGTCATAGTGATTTTTCACAAGGTATATACCCCAAGAGTTAAAAAATATGTGATAGTATTGGAACAGTGGTAGCTTCTATAGAGATTATTATATGAGCTTGTGTGTCATACTGATTTTACGAAATGAGTGTCAGGATTATTGTATTACCCGAGCGAAAGCGAGGGTAATACATGAATCCTGACACGAATTTCGTAAAATCAGTATGACTCACACGCAAGTGTAATAATGTCATTGACAAGGACTACTTAATGATAAAATAGCACTATGTTGAAACATGGGCGTCGATAGGTGGGGGACAGTGGAGACGCGACCCCCTCACTTTTCAACGCTGGTGCACAATCTATAGGCCCCTATAAAGCAAAAGCAACAAGAACAACAGCAACAACAAAAGACAAACAAAAATTAAAAGTTTAACCACTAATGTGTAGCTTTATGATTTTCATTGACATTCCTTTATCACACACACACACACACACACACACACACACACTTTTAAAGGCGGATTGACGCCCATGGGTTGAAATAGGTTGTTTTACCTTGTGTTGGTTGTATTTTAAAAATGAAAATATAGGGTAGGAGTAGTATCCAGGCCTGTATAGCCCCATGACCTACTTTCCGTGACCTTGACCTACTTTCCGTGACCTTGATGACATCACGTGACCTCGTCCTACTGGCCCTGACCTACTTAGACCGGCCCCTGACCTACTTAGACCGGCCCCTGACCTACTTAGACCGACCCCTGACCTACTTAGACTGGCACGAAGAGTATAAAAAGGCTAGATCCGGTTTCATTATCATTCGCTCGCCGAAAACTATTATTATTGGATCTACTACGTCATTGTTATTCGTTTGTGATATTTCGTCATTGTTAGAAGAAGATTCATTTGGATCATTGTGAGAGATTTTGTCACTGTTAGAAATCGACTGGATCAAGACTTGAAAATTTAGTTTGAAGAACTATGTGTTTGCAGTGGTGGACAACGTTTAACAAATGGTACTTTTTGAAAATCGTTCTTTCTTCAAATAAATAACAAATTGACATTGAAAGTGTTCTAAACACGGAAGCAGTTGTTCTTGTATGCAACGTCATTCAATGACTGACGTCATTCAAAAATGATAGACAGAAAATAAATACTCTCACCCTGTTGAGTCGTTGTCTTTATTAAGTCGTGTCATTTCACCTTTTTTTAAAATAAACCCTACCGTTTGTTTACGTTCACAGTAAGAAGTGTCGTCTGAATGTTTATTTTTACGCATTAGTGAGCGACACGTCAATCGTTTTTTCATGCAAGCAAATAAGGGCGCTAACTAAACGTAAACTAAGATCAATACAGTTTTAAAAATATGGATATTACTACAATATATATATATATATATAGTGAGTATTATATTTGAATAAATATTTTTAAATCATACACTTATTTCCTGAAAAAAATATGTGTTTAATCTAGAGCGTTGTCCTTGTCGGCACAAATAATACGTTAACAGGATAGCGGGCGAATCGTAGATCACGTAAAGGTGGTTCAGTCGAATTGTTAATAACAGATATATGCGAATGTGCCCCGATTATTGTCATTGACAAGGCATCATACCCATAGACCTGTTATTTTTTTTTTTTTTTTTTTTAGTTTTTATATTTTTTTTTTGCATTTGTAAAATTAAATTGTTTAGGTCTTCAATCAGTTCTCTTCTGTCTCTGGAAAAAGAAATAGTTTTTCAAATTTGATGCTCTCAAAAAAGTTAATATAAATGTTAGCTTAATATATATGTAATAATTACACGATTTTCAGTTTAATACCATGTTATAAAATCATGTCTAGACATTGTAGTGGCAGGGCCGTACCCTGACCAAAATCCATGAGGGGGCACTAAATTTTATAAATAATTTTTAACATACTATAAAGATTAAACATTTCTATGCTATTACTGGAGATATATAAAAAAAAAAGGATAAGATTCTCGGGGGGGGGGGCAGCTGCCCCCCCCCTACCCCCCCCCCCCCCCGGAGGGTACGGCCCTGAGTGGTATAGAGAGAACATGTCCTCACCCACTCCGACTACTTCTGACGTACCTATAACAAATATCATCCTCTGGACCTTAATTATATGAAAGACAACAAAAATAAAACAACACGGTTTTACAAGAACAGTCAGGTAGTGTGTTTTTTAGTAAACATACTTACATATCCGTTTTTTTGGCAGGGTTTAAAAGATCCCTCAATGTAGGGTATGTCGTAGTAGTAGTAGTGAGGGTGGCGGCGGCAGTTGGTGTGGTGGAGGCGGTGGTGGTGGTGGTGGCTGCTGCTGCGGTGGTGGTGGCGGTGGTGGTGGTGGTGGTGGCCGCCACATTAGAATAAAATTCGTGTTTGGAAATATACAAAAATTACATAAAATACAAGCATTGATCAAAGCTGTGTATATTGTAACCTTTCGAACATCGACGTGTGGAACATAAAACATGGTGTAGAATGTTTTTAAAAATCAACTATGATAATATCGTGAGCTATAAAATAATCTTACCTCCACTGGTCGAGCAACTGCTCGAAATCAAACTGGTCTATTCTGAAAAAAAGATGGCATTTATTAGTTTTAACGTGAATGGGATTTTTAAACTCAACTTTTGATGTAAAAATAATTTGAAACCAAACATTACTGATTTTAAAATGATACATTTGACATAATTTATGTCTTTCTGAACATTTGCAGACCAAGACGTCGTCCTCGTCGCTGCTGCTACTAAGACTGCTCGAATATCCCGATGCCATCGTCTTCGTTCCAGATAGAGTGCAACAAGACACAAGAATGTCAGAATCATAAAACACGTCTGTTCTCTAGCACAGTCACAAAGCAAATGAAGTGTAAACCATAAATCCATTCTTTTATACCTTCATCCAAAACAAAACTCGTTCACCACTGGTGACACTCGTTAGGGTTGCAGAAGTTACATTGAAGAAATCCCATCTGGTTTTGATGGTCGTCTTGCATGGCGCAGGGCACAATCGATTTCAGCTCTGGTACAAAGTCACACATGACTGTGAAACAGCCTTTCAGTTTCTCCCATTGTTGTAGAGAAAGGAATATTCCCTTCTTCGAAGGTTTCACGGATTTAGTTTCTTCACACCACCACCACTGACGCAGGTCCACCCCAGCAAAGTTCTTGTCGACGCTGACATGGACGTTGACACCAAGGTGTCTGAACAATGTTTCGTCTTTCCTCTGGTTTAATGCTGAAATCGTTTCGTCAATTTGGCTTTTACATCCAGACAGTTCGATCCACTGTTTAAGACTAAGGACAATACCTCGCTTGGTGGGGAAGGTTTTCCCCTTGTCACTGTCAAATTTCCTTATGTGAATAGCAGTGTCCCCTTTCCATAACTTGGCCACCACGTAGACGTTAGTTCCAAGTTCTAGACGACATCTCACTTCATCACTTGTGGAACAGGCCATCTCTGGATTGAACGTAGATCTGATTGTTTTCGGCGAGCGAATGCCAATGAAACCGTATCTAGCCTTTTTATACTCTTTCGTGTCAGTCTAGGTAGGTCAGGGGCCGTTCTAAGTAGGTCAGGGGCCGGCCTAAGTAGGTCAGGGCCGGTCTAAGTAGGTCAGGGGCCGGTCTAAGTAGGTCATGGGCCGGTCTAAATAGGTCAGGGCCAGTAGGACGAGGTCACGTGATGTCATCAAGGTCACGGAAAGTAGGTCAAGGTCACGGAAAGTAGGTCATGGGGCTATACAGGCCTGGATACTACTGGTAGGATCAGAAAAAGGGTGATAATACTCAAAAGTAACCACGATTCCAATGCTATCACATATTGTACAACCCTAGATATGCATACCTTGATAAAAAAAATTGACTACGAGTCTTATTCCCCAAAATGATACCGATAATCATAAACCCTATTGGCTCATGGACTAAAAGGTTTCAGCAAGGTTTCACCTTTCGATCAACTAAGTCAAATCAACCAATTAGCTCTATTTTCAATTTTAATGAACCATTCTAAATTATGTGTCAAAATTACCTTCAAGAAATTACACAACATTTCCTACAGGATATTTGCAAATTAAATAGCACCAAAACCAACCCTCACCTGTTACCGACCCTGGTCGGCCTGCTTGTGCTCCCTTGCACATGCCAGAGCGGGCGGACCCCCCCCCCCCCCCCCCCCCACACACACACACACCTTTTCCTGTCCTGGACGGAGAAACCTTTGAATGTTGACATCTGCGCCCAAGACAGGCGTGTGCTACGAACAGATTATTCTGAATGTGCACGTGAAATAGGGCCTACCTATGACCTGACCTGTAGCAGGTTTTATCTCAAAGACTATATGTCGAAATTACCAAATGTTTGATATTCAATAGCCAATGATTAATAAATCCATGTGCTTTAGTGGTGTTGTTAAAAAAAAAAACTTTAACTGTAAGTTGTGTCTTTTCACAAATTATACATTCGGGAATGTTCGGATATATTCGGAATTTGTCAATTGTTAACTGATTTTCTACTTTATGCTAACGAAATAAAAATGACCGAGATCCCAGTCTATGTAAATTCATGATCGTTTTTTTAATTTCTTGTTTGTAATATTTTCTCGTGCAAAATAATATGTTACTTTTAAATCAAATGTTCCATAAGGTCTACCATTGGAAAATGTATAACGATTTAGATTTTTTTTACAGTGACAATATTTATTTGTTAATTTTCACTTAAAATTTGGCGAACACGCGGTTTTGGGTTTGCATTCTGATTCTGTTTTCGTAGTGATATTATCGATGATTTTAATTTTAGAAATCGAAAGCGACGTGGATTTTGTTCTTGGCAGTGGCGTGCTAATGGGAAAATGTAGCAGGTTTCCTCTCTAAGACTATATGTCAAAATTACCAAATGTTTGACGTCCAACAGCTGATGTGTTCTAGTGGTGTCGTTAAACAAAAGAAACAAACTTCTTCTTAGTACACGTGGCACATTAAAACAAATTCTCTTAGCTAAGTTAAATTTTATAGGTAGTTAGGGCTGTCACATTTACAAAATTTTGTAAACATTTAAACAACCTATTATAGTATTAAATAAAAAGATACCGTTTAAACAGCCAAATATTTAACTATCTAGTAACTATGTGTAATCATTATAGATACAACACACTTCTTGAAAAATTACTAGGAATTATCCAGTAGGCCTATACGATAATTGTTTCTATTCAAGAAGAAAAAAAGAGGAATTATCCAGTAGGCCTATACAATAATTGTTTCTATTAAAAAAAAAAAAAAGGAATTATCCAATAGGCCTATACGATAATTGTTTCTTAAATATGTATACCATACTTCAACTTTGCAAAAATCGTGTAGCGTTGAATGGTGAAGTATATTAACTTTCCACTTGAAATCTTCTTTCAACAAGCTTTCTTCCTTTCTTTTCTTTTCTTTCTTCCTTTTTATAGTTTTTGTTTTTGGACTAGGCTGATTTTATCACCAATTAAACTGAATACACCATAATTAGCCATAAAATTGTCAGTGATTAGTATTACCATGTACTATGAATATTGATTCGAGTGTCCTCTGGTGGTATTCTGCTACGGTATATGTAACGCTAGAGCACACAGATACTTCAAAAATAGGCCTAAATTAACTAGATACACAGGGCCAACATCATGTGACTAATGCCAGTTTATCACCATACTTTAATCTGTCAACATATGGCAATACAAACAGTGACATGATAAAATATAATGATTATGAACTATAACAATCATCTAGTCGTGATGCCATATCTAAATAATTTTATGTTCAATAAACAGCAATGCTTGAAATTGAAAAATCCTACCTTTAAAAACATAATAATTTGCAATTTAAAAAATATATATATTTTAATTATTTTAAAACTAAAAGTACAAGAGACTATAAAACAGTTAGATATATTATTTACTTATTAACAAAACTGAATTTTTTTTTAATGACCAGTCATATATATATAACACATAATATTTTCGTTTAAAGTTAAACGTTTTCAAATTTAATAAACGTTTAAATGGCCTAAATGAAATGATAATGTGTAAACGTGGCAGCTGTAGTTATTTCGCCCAAACCACCCACTAGTTTGGTCTCTCTTAGCTGACGGTTTTATTCTAATTTCATTTTCTCTTTCAGATTTTACTTGAGAGTTAAACCATGTTCACTGCAGTAACGGTCTATTAATCTCTTGTACAGTACCATCAGTTTAAAGACCAAGTGATGGATGTTCTTAAGCCTTCTGTAATTTGGATAGGAAATCGGTGCTACCGCAGAAATCCTATGCTTCAAAGGGAGGGAAATTTTGCAGAAGAAGATTTTACAGGTATCTTAATTCTTATTTTCTTACACACCCGTTGATGAGCACACCATGCGTTAATTTTGACATGTACGTGTGTCAACAATTTCAAGACATACAACTGGCTGCTTCTAAAGTAGGTGCTGACCAGGTCACCACTGCCATACATCCAATGAAAAACTACACGATGGAAATCGATTAGATTGGGGCGATATAGTTAACCTGACAATCAAGTTAGCTACAAGTGCAACGGCTATAAATAATTTTTAGTCGAAAAAGATGTTAAGATGTGCTTAAAACCTAGTTTTCGAGAAAATGTAAGAAATAGAATAACACATTTTTGTCTGTTAGATACCATTATTTCACAATTTGTTGTTTAAAAAGTATCAAACTCGCTTTCGCTTGTTAGATACATTTTAAAACAACTTGTGAGATAAATGGTATCTAACGTCCACTCATGTATTATTCTCTCTATATTATCAGTTAATTGTTATGTTCTAATTTCTTAAAATATGATATTAAAAAGTAAGTCGATAAAACAAATTTTGTTAAAATAAATAATTTTTAAGATGTTTTGTCACAAGTGAATTTTTACAATTTTTTAATGATTAAATATTTCTAAAATTAATCCTAGTGATTTACCTGTCATGTTTCCGATGTAATATAACCTTACAATTCAAGTAATTGTCTGTACCTCATGACTAAATAAATATCAAATGGGTTTATGACATATGGGTAAGTTATGGATAAGTTATAGGATAAATCATATTATAAGCAATGTGATGACAAATTCATTGTGCACTGTTCACCAGTCAGGGACCATTTTGCTCAGTATCACATCGCGATTCTCTACGCAAATTTTAGCTATACAATTTGAAAACAATAAACAGTAGTTGATCATTTTTTAAAATTAGCACTAAGATTGCCTTGAGTGCCCATCCTAACAACTTTTAAACATTTACGGTGATCTTAGCACTAAGAATGCCTTCAGTGGCGTACCTATGGTATGGCAGGTATGGCACGTGCCCTGGGTGCCATTTGAAGGTGGCGCCACTGAGCAGTTTCTGTTAAAGTCGGTGTGTCAGATGTTTGGATAGGGGAGCAATTTCAGTGCTTGCCATAGGCACTATTTTCTGTAGATACGTCACTGGATTGCTTCATGGAACGAAGCCCTGAAGAGAAATCCATTGTCTGCCTCATGTCATTCTCCATTCTAGCCATTGCAGAACAAAGCCGATATAATATACTCCACAGCAAAAGAAACGCAAGTTTTTTAAAGAGGCTAAATATTAATTGAAAAGTTAGATTTTTCACCTGCATGTAATGTAATGGGCGTATTTTGAAGCAAATCGTCCCTTGTAACAGTTTTCATTTCATTTTGTTCGCATTTACGGTTGAAGCATGTCATCAAAACATACCATAGGAAAATGTCATGGGATTGTCAAGTAAGAGATCCTCGTGAAAATCAAAAAGCATGCTTTGTTCATAACATTATAGGGTATAAAAATACCCAATTTAAAAAATTTATTCACCAATATTTATGTCGTACGAGTATGCCAAGACTTACCTCACAACAGCAGGAACAAGCAATCGGATGACTACAGGCAGGTGAAAGCGTTAGTAATATTGCCAATGCTTTTAACGTTCACAACACAACCATTTATCGTCTGCAAGATCGTTTTGTCGCCACCAACAGTACTGCTGATCTTCCACGAAGTGGCCATCCTTGTGTCGCCACCTAATGAGAGGACAGACATATTCATCGCTTGCATATTCACGATCCATTCCTTACAGCCAATGAAACAGCTCGACAGAAAATTGGAGTCCACAACCAACCCATCAATGGTGACACAGTTAGACGTAGACTCTGTATAAACACTCTCAGTTGTCGTCGTCCTGCCCATCGTCCCAGTTTGACTCAGCAGCACCAACAGAACCGTTTATAGTGGGCCACATTTCACCGGAATTGGCCTTATCAGCAGTGGAGACATGTGATCTTTACAGATGAAACTCGGGTTTGCATATCCCATTCTGATGGAAGAGTTCGAATATGGCGCAGACGTGGACATCGTTATGATGATCAGTGTGTGATGCAAAGAGATCCATGGGGTGGTCCAAGTGTTATGATATGGGCTGCAATTGGCCTGAATCAAATACTTGGCCCAGTTGTCTTCCAGAATATTGGTCTGGGAAGGGGTGATGGTATTACAGCTCAGCGTTACATTGATCAGGCCCTCAGACCCCATATAGTGCCTTTTTTTGCTCGTCATCCGCAATACACGTTCCAGCATGATAACGCCAGACCACACACAGCACGGGCTACGGTTCACTTCTTACAGCAGCATAACATCAGAGAATTTTGCCTTGGCCAGCCCTTAGTGACGACTTAAATCCAATTGAACATTTATGGGACGAGCTGAAAAGAAGAATTGATCAAGTTTGTCCAAGACCAAGAAATGCAGCTCCGCTTCAGGCAATCATACTTCAGACCTTTCCACTTAGCACCATGGCCTTTATCAATCGTCTGATCCATTCCATGTACAGAAGGTGTGTTGCAGTTGTGGATGCAAATGGTGGACATACACGATATTGATTATTGATTACTCTGTCTGGGTTATCTGCCCTTGTTATCATTTATGACTGATGCCTATTAACATTCCTTGAAGTTAAAAAACTTGTGGCTTCAATACATTTTTCCATTAGTTTACATCAGTTTTGTACAATGCTATCTAGAAATAAATACCATTTGTATTCTTATTGTAACTTGTGTTTCTTTTGCTATTCAGTATATGTTACGACAGTAATTGGTTATTCCCCGTATTGTTTTCCTTTGTGCTTCAGATGACATCACAGATCGAGTGTATTGTGACGAGACGTGCGATGAATCTGTGGATGTCAGGGAAACCAAAGATGGCTTCACGGTCAGCATGGACATTCCGAGCGTGTTCTTCAAGTTCATCATAGGCAAGAAAGGAGAAACGAGAAAGAATCTGGAGGCAGAAACACGCACACAGATCAGAATTCCAAAATTAGGTCAGGAAGGGGAAGTTGGTAAGTATAGCACATTACGTAGGATTGTTGTTGTGGTTGTGGTGGGTTTATTCCACTACCAGTTTGAACTTTTGGGTGTTTGTATACAGAGTGCGGGAGCCTGAGGCTCACAAAAATCATATAGGACTCTCTAGCTTGGCTAGCATACGAGCCTGCGTTGCTCGTAAAAATCATGTAGGACTCTCTAGCCTGGCTAGCATACGAGCCTGCGTTGCTCGTAAAAATCATATAGGACTCTCTAGCCTGGCTAGCATACGAGCCTGCGTTGCTCGTAAAAATCATATAGGACTCTCTAGCCTGGCTACCATACGAGCCTGCGTTGCTCGTAAAAATCATATAGGACTCTCTAGCCTGGCTACCATACGAGCCTGCGTTGCTCGTAAAATTCATATAGGACTCTCTAGCGTGGCTAGCATACGAGCCTGCATTGCTCGTAAAAATTATTTTTACAAATTACATTGATTCTTCGAAATGACACCGTCAACATATATCTCAAAATCCTGGGAAGCCACAGTCTTGAATAGCGATCTTTTCCATGGTTTCATGCAAAACATTTATTGTGTCTTCTGTTCTACTGGAGGCACACAGCAGAGCTCGCGGGCTCTAAAGATTTTCAAACAGGGAGACCTTATGGCACTAAAAATTTTAAAACCAAAATTGCACACTGAGTATAGCACATTGCATGGGATTGTTGTGGTAGTGGTGGTGGTGGTGGTGGTGGTCAGGGAGTTATTCCACCACCAGCTCCAGGTTGGAGTGTGTACACTGCTAGGCTTCAAGGGGCGGGATATAACAGGATCGATCCCTGTCAGTGGGCCCATTGGGCTATTTCTTGTTCCACCTAGTGCACCACGACAAAGACTCTGGTATGTGTTATCCTGTCTGTGGGATGTGCATACAAAAGATCCCTTGTTATTAATGGAAAAATGTAAAGGGATTTCATTATGTCAAAATTACCAAATGTTTGACATCCAGTAGCCGATGATTGGTGGATTAAAGTGCTGTGGTGGTGTCGTTAAGCAAAATAAACTTTTTTTCCTTCTTTTTTTTTGCTAAGTTTCAAATGCAGAAAACAAAACAAGCATAGTGTGATAAGTCATGTACAGGTTACCACAAAATACAGACCTGATAACACTAAATACAGACCTGATAACACTAAATACAGACCTGATAACACAAAATACAGACCTGATAACACAAAACACAGACCTGATAACACTAAATACAGACCTGATAACACTAAATACAGACCTGATAACACTAAATACAGACCTGATAACACAAAATACAGACCTGATAACACTAAATACAGACCTGATAACACAAAATACAGACCTGATAACACAAAACACAGACCTGATAACACTAAACACAGACCTGATAACACTAAATACAGACCTGATAACACTAAATACAGACCTGATAACACTAAATACAGACCTGATAACACAAAATACAGACCTGATAACACTAAATACAGACCTGATAACACTAAATACAGACCTGATAACACAAAATACAGACCTGATAACACTAAATACAGACCTGATAACACAAAACACAGACCTGATAACACAAAACACAGACCTGATAACACTAAACACAGACCTGATAACACTAAACACAGACCTGATAACACAAAACACAGACCTGATAACACTAAATACAGACCTGATAACACTAAATACAGACCTGATAACACTAAATACAGACCTGATAACACTAAACACAGACCTGATAACACTAAACACAGACCTGATAACACTAAATACAGACCTGATAACACAAAACACAGACCTGATAACACTAAATACAGACCTGATAACACTAAATACAGACCTGATAACACTAAATACAGACCTGATAACACTAAATACAGACCTGATAACACAAAACACAGACCTGATAACACAAAACACAGACCTGATAACACTAAATACAGACCTGATAACACTAAACACAGACCTGATAACACTAAACACAGACCTGATAACACAAAACACAGACCTGATAACACTAAAGACAGACCTGATAACACTAAATACAGACCTGATAACACAAAATACAGACCTGATAACACAAAACACAGACCTGATAACACAAAATACAGACCTGATAACACATTTATCAGGATTACAATTACCATTATTATCAGTCTAACTGGAGGGGACTGTAGGTTTCTTCTCAGACTGTCTGTCAGTGTGTCATATGATATTTTTTTCTCAATCTGTTGAGCTGAAATTTTGTGTAAAGCTTTATCATGTAGAGTTACATATCAAGTTTGACTTTCGTGGCAACTTACCCAATTTTAGGATCAATGTGATTAAAATTAGCTCTACTGGATCTAACAGAGCATTGCATGGACTCCCATGTCCAGGTGACATTTCATCTATAAATAACAATTTAAATATCGACCAATTACACTTCGCCTTTTATAGCGTTATTCGGGAGCATACAAATTCTAAAAATATCGGGCGAGACTATTTATGCAATAGGCGAACTTGTTGGTCTATTTCAACATTGAAGAAACAGGAGGAAAAGTGCAGTAATAAACTTTGGATTGTATACTAGTATAAACAGATTTTATGGCTCTACCATCATGGTTTATTTTTTCGTCTTGAAACGAATTTTATATAAAAAAATTAATATGCAATTAGTTTCTGACATATTTTGTAATTCACCCCAAATTATTTCGTATACCCTCGGCATAATCCCGAATGTTTTCAAATCACTGACATGATTTTGCAAGTAAGGTTTTTATTGGTCGAATAAAAGATCAGCTGGACATGAGCTCCAACGGGCTGCTGTTAGTTCCACATGTAATAGTGGAGCTAATTTTAATTAGATTGTTTTAGGATATACGAAAATCTGCTGGGCCCGGTAGGGGACATGTATTGCTTTAGCAGTACTCTCAGAATGTTTGTCTTTATTACTTTCAAAATCCTTCACAAACATTTACTAATATCAGCTGTTGTTTTGTGTGTAGTTATTTTAGGTCACGATAAACAAGGTGTTTGTTCTGCAAAGACGCGGGTTGACGTGATGGTGGAGACGGCGCGTCAGCGAGAACCCTTCACTCACTTCCTGTCCCTCCCCATCAACAGTGATCTCGTCCGAATTAAGTTTGATGATTTTAAAGATGACATCTTACGCGAATGTGATGGGGTAAGATATTTTTTGGTCAAATTAAATCTAACACCATAATAAAATAAATGCTAGGTTTTCATGTAAAGAAATATTCAAAATGGGAGTAGACAATGAAATTTTATTTTTTATTTCATATTTTACGGGACATTGCAAATACTACACATCAAGCAGAATTTGTTTGGGGTGGGGGGGAATTAGAAGGATTTATCCTCTGGGATTTTTGGGGATGATAAACTAGGTTTTAATTTGTAAAGGCCTAAGTGTGGGATGTAGTTGCAACCCCCCTCCCACCCCCTGTCTCCAAACACACACACACCACACCACACACACACACACACACACAGCCGTCTCAAAATGTTTCAGCCACAAATAGGAGATGACGAAATGACATCATATTTCACGTGCACGGTCTGGGCTAGAACTGGAGAAGCAACGTCATGTTATGACGTCACTTCCCAAAATTACGTCATTACATTTGCTATTACATGTGTGCTTCGTATGATTATTATTAACTCGGTTATGTTGAACCATGTGGATAATAATAATTTTTTTGTTTCATAGGAATATAATATATTTTTTTTAATTCTTCCAGTATTTCAATCTTCATTTACATTGTGCATTACTATAGGACCGAGGCCTGGACCGAACGATTTTCCAGAATCCATTAAAACTGCATCTGACGGCTGGAACCTTGGTGCTCCTCACAAAGAAGGAAATACAGAAAGCCGTGGATGTCCTGCAGCAGTGTCAGCAAGACCTTGTTGAGTGAGTTAAAGAATATTCTTTGTCTTTTTTGTCAGAATGTTAATTGAATTTATTAATTTATTTAAACTAATTTATTACCCATATGGTTAAAACTATCTTGGTACATATCAAAGTTTTACGTCCCATTAGAACACATTTGTTTTTAGGCCCAAGTGTAAAAATCACTGGCCTCAGGCATCGGGCCACCGTATTCTAGAAGGTCTATAGAACGTTCAGTGGGACATAACATACGATGAAAGAAGGAAGGAAGGAAATGTTTTATTTAACGACACACTCAAAACATTTTATTTACGGTTATATGGAATCAGACATATGGTTACGGACCACAGATATAGAGAGAGGAAACCCACTGTCGCCACTTCATGGGCTACTCTTTTCGATTAGCAGCAAGGGATCTTTTATATGCACTATCCCACAGACAGGATAGTATATAGCACGGCCTGGCTTGAACGAGAAATAGCCCAATGGGTCCACTGGAGGGGATTGATCCTAGACCGACCGCGCATCAAGCAAACGCTTCACCACTGGGCAATGTCCCACCCCTTAACATACGATAACATCGTACGACTGGTGCACTACAACCTTAATCTAGATCCTAGACCGACCGCACATCAAGTGAACGCTTCACCACTGGGCAATGTCCCACCCCTTAACATACGATAACATCGTACGACTGGTGCACTACAACCTTAACCTAGATCCTAGACCGACCGCACATCAAGCAAACGCTTCACCACTGGGCAATGTCCCACCCCTTAACATACGATAACATCGTACGACTGGTGTACTACAACCTTAACCTAGATCCTAGACCGACCGCACATCAAGTGAACGCTTCACCACTGGGCAATGTCCCACCCCTTAACATACGATAACATCGTACGACTGGTGTACTACAACCTTAACCTAGATCCTAGACCGACCGCACATCAAGTGAACGCTTCACCACTGGGCAATGTCCCACCCCTTAACATACGATAACATCGTACGACTGGTGTACTACAATCTTAACCTAGATCCTAGACCGACCGCACATCAAGCAAACGCTTCACCACTGGGCAATGTCCCACCCCTTAACATACGATAACATCGTACGACTGGTGTACTACAATCTTAACATACGATAACATCATACGACTGGTGTACAATCTTAATGGAACGTTAATCAACCAAGTTTAGTGATACAAATTTAAAAGTATTTTACTCGAGACATAAACATGATACGAAATGGAAGCTCGTTTAATATCTTATTATGATTACCCATATGGATAAAAATATCTTGGTACAAAGTTTTTTTTACGTCCTATTAGAATGACCTTACCTGAACGTGAATGAAACGAGTTTAGTGATATCAATTGAAATTGATTAGTTAATGAGGAATGAATAAAATATTAAACTCGCTTCCATTTTGTATGAAAGCTCGTGATAATTGAAAATTATATCACTTGGGACATAAACATGATATGGATTGGAAGCTTGTTTTAACATACTATGAGTATGGTTGTGTTTTCTCTCAGACCTATACTGAAGGGCGAACGACTGCACTATGCGTTGAAGGGCCCACCACATAAACATGATACGAAATGGAAGCTCGTTTTAACATCCTCTAAGTATGGTTGTGTTTTCTCTCAGACCTATACTGAAGGGCGAACGACTGCACTATGCGTTGAAGGGCCCACCACATAAACATGATACGAAATGGAAGCTCGTTTTAACATCCTCTAAGTATGGTTGTGTTTTCTCTCAGACCTATACTGAAGGGCGAAGGACTGCACTATGCGGTGAAGGGCCCACCACATAAACATGATACGAAATGGAAGCTCGTTTTAACATCCTCTAAGTATGGTTGTGTTTTCTCTCAGACCTATACTGAAGGGCGAAGGACTGCACTACGCGGTGAAGGGACTGGAGTACATGAACGACGACCCCAACGCTGTAGACGTGTTGTACGCCAAGCTGATCAGTCCAGACGAGGACGACAGGTAGAACACACTTTTATTATCCACATAGTTCAAGGTATTCAGAGAAATATAACCAGTATGACACATACGGATATGTGACATAATGATTTCATGTGCACACTGAATGACGTCATTTTAGGAAGGGACAACATGACTTAATGTGGCTTCCTCAGTCTTAGGTCTGTATAATCGCTTACCAAACTGACATCATTTTGTGGTCTCTTTCTAGTTGCATTTGAAATGTTTTGACATGGTCCTTGTTATTCTTAAAACAAACATTACACGCATGTGAATGGTACTGATTTTATGAAAGTCATTTCACGCGATATATCCATTTACGTCATTTTGTAGTACACATTTCCAATTTGTAACAGACGCATGAAACGCGATATATATAGAATACTAAACAGGTTGACATGTGAGACCGTTTATATTACAAGTGCGTTTTCAATCATTGATCACGAGCGAAAGCGAGTGATGTATGATTAAAAACACACAAGTTGTAATACAAACGGTCTCATACAGGAATGAGTATAGCACATCATAAAATAAACAAAATTACGAAACAAGATATGAAAATGTACAGATCAAAGACCGCGAAAATTTTGTCGCTTACTTATTAATGAAACTTTCCATTCCTACGCCACACAATTTATCAATGACGTTTACACAAACAATATCATAAATAAATTCAAGACAAAACAAAATTATTATACATATTGATGATAGCAAGTATTTTTCTAATTTAAAAATGGGAATTGAAAGAACCATGCACACACTTTTTGCATGCACATCTGTGTGGAGTTGTACTGTGTGACATAGTCGATCATCTGATCAGAGGTCATGACCTCTCAAAAATCATTTTCCACCATGAGTTGAGTGCGCCATTAAATAAAACATTTCCTTCTTCTCATTCTCAGAGTTGAGTGTGTCATTAAATAAAACATTTCCTCCTCATTCTCAGAGTTGAGTGTCATTAAATAAAACATTTCCTCCTTCTCATTCTCAGATTTGAGTGTGTCGTTAAATAAAACATTTCCTTCTTCTCATTCTCAGAGTTGAGTGCGTCGTTAAATAAAACATTTCCTCCTTCTCATTCTCAGAGTTGAGTGTGTCGTTAAATAAAACATTTCCTCCTCCTCATTCTCAGAGTTGAGTGTGTCGTTAAATAAAACATTTCCTTCTTCTCATTCTCAGAGTTGAGTGCATCGTTAAATAAAACATTTCCTCCTCCTCATTCTCAGAGTTGATTGTGTCATTAAATAAAACATTTCCTGCTTCTCATTCTCAGAGTTGAGTGTGTCCTTTCTTCTCATTCTCAGAGTTGAGTGTGTCGTTAAATAAAACATTTCCTTCTCATCTCATTCTCAGAGTTGAGTGTGCGTCGTTAAATAAAACATTTCCTTCTCATTCTCAGAGTTGAGTGTGTTGTTAAATAAAACATTTCCTTCTCATTCTTAGAGTTGAGTGCGTCGTTAAATAAAACATTTCCCCTCATTCTCAGAGTTGAGTGCGTCGTTAGATAAAACATTTCCTCCTTCTCATTCTCATAGTTGAGTGCGTCGTTAAATAAAACATTTCCTCCTTCTCATCCTCAGAGTTGAGTGCGTCGTTAAATAAAACATTTCCTCCTCATTCTCAGAGTTGAGTGCGTCGTTAAATAAAACATTTCCCCTCATTCTCAGAGTTGAGTGCGTCGTTAGATAAAACATTTCCTCCTTCTCATTCTCATAGTTGAGTGTGTCGTTAAATAAAACATTTCCTCCTTCTCATCCTCAGAGTTGAGTGCGTCGTTAAATAAAACATTTCCTCCTCATTCTCAGAGTTGAGTGCGTCGTTAAATAAAACATTTCCTCCTTCTCATTCTCAGAGTTGAGTGCGTCGTTAAATAAAACATTTCCTTCTTCTCATTCTCAGAGTTGAGTGCATCGTTAAATAAAACATTTCCTCCTCCTCATTCTCAGAGTTGATTGTGTCATTAAATAAAACATTTCCTGCTTCTCATTCTCAGAGTTGAGTGTGTCGTTAAATAAAACATTTCCTTCTTCTCATTCTCAGAGTTGAGTGCGTCGTTAAATAAAACATTTCCTTCTCATTCTCAGAGTTGAGTGCGTTGTTAAATAAAACATTTCCTTCTCATTCTCAGAGTTGAGTGTGTCGTTAAATAAAACATTTCCCCTCATTCTCAGAGTTGAGTGCGTCGTTAGATAAAACATTTCCTCCTTCTCATTCTCATAGTTGAGTGCGTCGTTAAATAAAACATTTCCTCCTTCTCATCCTCAGAGTTGAGTGCGTCGTTAAATAAAACATTTCCTCCTCATTCTCAGAGTTGAGTGCGTCGTTAAATAAAACATTTCCTCCTTCTCATTCTCAGAGTTGAGTGCGTCGTTAAATAAAACATTTCCTTCTTCTCATTCTCAGAGTTGAGTGCATCGTTAAATAAAACATTTCCTCCTCCTCATTCTCAGAGTTGATTGTGTCATTAAATAAAACATTTCCTTCTTCTCATTCTCAGAGTTGAGTGCATCGTTAAATAAAACATTTCCTCCTCCTCATTCTCAGAGTTGAGTGCGTCGTTAAATAAAACATTTCCTTCTCATTCTCAGAGTTGAGTGCGTTGTTAAATAAAAAATTTCCTTCTCATTCTCAGAGTTGAGTGCGTCGTTAAATAAAACATTTCCCCTCATTCTCAGAGTTGAGTGCGTCGTTAGATAAAACATTTCCTCCTTCTCATTCTCATAGTTGAGTGCGTCGTTAAATAAAACATTTCCTCCTTCTCATCCTCAGAGTTGAGTGCGTCGTTAAATAAAACATTTCCTCCTCATTCTCAGAGTTGAGTGCGTCGTTAAATAAAACATTTCCTCCTTCTCATTCTCAGAGTTGAGTGCGTCGTTAAATAAAACATTTCCTCCTCATTCTCAGAGTTGAGTGCGTCGTTAAATAAAACATTTCCTCCTTCTCATTCTCAGAGTTGAGTGCGTCGTTAAATAAAACATTTCCTCCTCCTCATTCTCAGAGTTGATTGTGTCATTAAATAAAACATTTCCTTCTTCTCATTCTCAGAGTTGAGTGCATCGTTAAATAAAACATTTCCTCCTCCTCATTCTCAGAGTTGATTGTGTCATTAAATAAAACATTTCCTGCTTCTCATTCTCAGAGTTGAGTGTGTCGTTAAATAAAACATTTCCTTCTTCTCATTCTCAGAGTTGAGTGCGTCGTTAAATAAAACATTTCCTTCTCATTCTCAGAGTTGAGTGCGTTGTTAAATAAAACATTTCCTTCTCATTCTCAGAGTTGAGTGCGTCGTTAAATAAAACATTTCCCCTCATTCTCAGAGTTGAGTGCGTCGTTAGATAAAACATTTCCTCCTTCTCATTCTCATAGTTGAGTGCGTCGTTAAATAAAACATTTCCTCCTTCTCATCCTCAGAGTTGAGTGCGTCGTTAAATAAAACATTTCCTCCTCATTCTCAGAGTTGAGTGCGTCGTTAAATAAAACATTTCCTCCTTCTCATTCTCAGAGTTGAGTGCGTCGTTAAATAAAACATTTCCTTCTTCTCATTCTCAGAGTTGAGTGCATCGTTAAATAAAACATTTCCTCCTCCTCATTCTCAGAGTTGATTGTGTCATTAAATAAAACATTTCCTGCTTCTCATTCTCAGAGTTGAGTGTGTCGTTAGATAAAACATTTCCTCCTTCTCATTCTCATAGTTGAGTGTGTCGTTAAATAAAACATTTCCTCCTTCTCATCCTCAGAGTTGAGTGCGTCGTTAAATAAAACATTTCCTCCTCATTCTCAGAGTTGAGTGCGTCGTTAAATAAAACATTTCCTCCTTCTCATTCTCAGAGTTGAGTGCGTCGTTAAATAAAACATTTCCTCCTTCTCGTTCTCAGAGTTGAGTGCATCGTTAAATAAAACATTTCCTCCTTCTCATTCTCAGAGTTGAGTGCGTTGTTAAATAAAACATTTCCTCCTTCTCGTTCTCAGAGTTGAGTGCGTCGTTAAATAAAACATTTCCTCCTCCTTCTCTCAGACTACAGATTCTGGCTGACCAACTTGTGGACAAATTCACTTCTCTGGGTTTGATGCAGCACCAGTACGACCGTGTCAAACTTCACGTTACTGTGATGAATTCGCTGATGCGTAAAGAACCAACAGCCGTAGAGAGAACAAGACATGAGCGTGGTACGGGCTCGGGAAAACAAAGAGAATCCTTTGATGCATCCAAAATACTGAAGGTATATAACAAGCATTCTTGGGGGTGGGACGTAGCCCAGTGGTAAAGCACTTGCTTGATGTGCGGTCGGTTTAGGATCAATCCTCGTCGGTGGCACCATTATGCTATTTCTTGTTCCAGCCATGACTGGTGTATCAAAGGCTGTGGTGTACATATACTATCTTGTCTGTGGGATAAAGCGTAGCCTGGTGGTAAAGCGCTCGCTTGAGCTATTTTTTGTTCTAGCCCGTGCACCACAACTAGTATATCAAAGGCTGTGGTATGCAGTCAGTCTAGAATTGATCCCGATCGGTGGGCCCATTGGGCTGTTTCTCTTTTCACTCAGTACACCATGACTGGTATATCAAAAGCTGTGGTATGTGCTGTCCTGTCTGTGGGAAGGTGCATATCCCTTGCTGCTAATGGAAACATTTAGTGGGTTTCCTCTCTAAGACTAAATGTCAAATTGACCAAATGTTTGACATCAAATAGCTGATGATTAATAAATCAATGTGCTCTAGTGGTGTTATTAAACAAAACAAACTTTTTTGATTGGATTGGATAACATATTAATGTGCCTATATCCAATTAAGGTTCAAGCACGTCTCTTCCGGGTACAATCTTTGAGAAACTTTTTAATAAGCATTCTTACAGCAATGCAAGTCCCTTACTGGGCCAAGGACCATAACTCTGTTAAAAATGGGTAAATTGCTGCGCAATGTCAAACTTTATCTGAAACAGTACATGATAAGTTAGCATATCTCGAGGCATTGCTGGTTGGGGGAGGGGGGTCCAGAAAACTGTGTGAGACAGACTGACAGACAGATGTGTAGTTTAACCTTCTGGATACTGCAGGCGAGATCTCAGCTAACATTATGCAAGCTGGCATTGTATATAGGGCATGTAGTCCATTCACCAATTCATGTTACCTGCTGATTTGCACCCAATTGATAATAGAATAACTTTGATAGAGATTATTGTGAATTTACTTTGGGAGTTTTTCTATGAGAAATACTTGGGAATTTTGAGTTGAAAAAGTGGTTTTCAGCTACCGTATTTTCCCATGTATTATGCGCACCGGTGTATAATGCGCACCCCCCACTTTGAACATTTATTCCAAGAAAAAAAACATGAACCACAATATAATGCGCACCGTTTTTTTTAAACCACAAAATCGACATTGAATGCAAGATGTACCGCTTTCCCCCCGTCACCAAAATTAACGAAAAGCGAAAGAAGCGGTATATTCAAGAAACCAAGAAACAAAACTTAAGTTAGGTATTTGAGTACATAGACCTACATGTCACATTAAACAAAGGCTAGTACTTGCGTACTTACATGTCACAGACTCACACGTGCATAAATCAAAACAAAGTTATATACCCCATACACTGTAAATGACTAATAAATATATGAAAACAAAAATATAGCATATTACATTTCGTTCTCGTGGCTAACGTGAATGCGCGAGATTTCTAAATTTATAATAGTGTGGTATATTTCCGGTTTGCCGGAAATGGCCGAATTAAATCTCATGGAAATTAAAAATATTTACGGTCCAGTTTTGTCATTTTTGTGCACTTTTTGGTGAGGTATGGATACTTTTGTAGATTTATTTTGCATTTATTACAACCATCACAAGTGAAAAGCGATTTTTAAGAGGGTTTTGGCGTTTCGTTGTAATGAACACTGTCAATAACCTGTAAAGTACTGTAAACTACCGATCGGCGATTTTTCATGGGTGATCGCTGGACATTTTTAAAAGATATTTTTTCTATTGCTATGTATAGTGCGCACCCCCATTTTTAACCTGTATTTTCTGGGGAAAAAGTGCGCATAATACACGGGGAAAATACGGTAATATTTTTATGATTTAATCAATGTTGTTAAACAAAAACAAACTGGTTGAAATAATTGTATTTTGTGGTGTATAGAAAATGCCTCCAGTGACCTCCATGTGATTAATTTAAATGCATACAGTAAACATCATTTTTTGACTTTACATTTTTTATCACCTCATAATTTAGTTCAGTATATTTGGTTCCGAGAAAGTGTTTTGTAGGCAAAATATAAAGTTTGCCATTAAACTGTGAGACTAAGGTACACTGCAAATTATTATTGTAATTACTCCTTTTGAAACGGTCTTATTAAATTTGTCTTGGAGGAAAATGAAATCTCGTGACACACATTTTTCCAAAAAGGTAAGTAATAAGAATTGTTTACAGTGCACAGGCGTAATTTATAATTTAGTAATGCTTAACTGACATCAGTTTTCTACTTCATTATTTTTGTCCTTATTTCAGAAATTTGGAAGCTACGACTTTGGAACTTACCATTTTAACACGCTGCATCTATCACAGAGACACTCATCCAGTCCTGATGGATACTATACATGTGCTGGGTCAATTGCACTTCCATGATGCAATTAACCTGGGAATCTAATTAAAATTAGCTCCACTATTACATGTGGATCTAACAGCAGCCCGTTGGAGCTCATGTCCAGCTGACCTTTCATTCGACCAATCAAAACCTTACTTGCAAAATCATGCCAGTGATTTGAAAAGAATTTGAAAACATTTGAGATTATGTCGAGGGTATACGAAATGATTCAGGTTAATTATGAAGTATGCCGGAAACTAATTGCAATATAAAATTTTATATAAAATTCGTTTCAGAAAACGTGATATTTAAATTGTTATTTATAGATGAAATGTCGCCTAGACATGAGAGTCCACACAATGTCTGTGGGATGGTGCATATAATAGACCCAGTAGAGCTAATTGTAATCAGATTGTTAACCTGGTACAAGTGCACGTGAATTAGAACTTTAAGACAGAGAGAGACTGTCCAAATGGTTTGGATAAATTAAACATACAGGGACCCAATTCACAAATCGCACTAAAACTTTCTCAGACAAGACTGTATCATCCTTGCAAGTTGTTTTGCAGTGCACTGCAAGATCGCAAACTTGCAAGAATTTAGTGAATTGGACCCAGAAACATGTGTATTTGAAGTGCGATTGTACAGGGGACAGGCGAAGGGTATTGCTCCTGTGACAGTGTTTCTGCCTCCCTCAGAAAGAAAATTGGTTAAGTTTAGGGTTAAGAAAATAATACCGTATTGGTAAGAGTAATTAATTTTGTCAAAAGGTTAACTTAAAAAAAACTTATGGCACCATGCCCGTTTTACCCTCTGGCAGAAAACCCGTCTGCAAAAGATTTTAACTATGGATGGCCTAAAGTTATTTTCTCTGTTTATACTCGATTTACATAAAATGTAATTTTGCAGGTGGTGGTTATTGAAAAAAAAAGATGGCACATACCACTGCCTTTGACATATCTGTCATAGTATGGTTATTGAAAAAAAAGATAGCACATACCACTGCCTTTGACATATCTGTCATAGTATGGTTATTGAAAAAAAAAGATGGCACATACCACTGCCTTTGACATATCTGTCATAGTATGGTTATTGAAAAAAAGATAGCACATACTATGACAGTATGTCAAAGGCAGTGGTATGTGCTATCCTGTCTGTGGGATGGTGCATATAAAAGATCCTTTGCTACTACCATAATGTAGCAGGTTTCCTATCTACAACTGTCAGAATTACCAAATATTTAATGTCCAGTAGTCAGTGATTGATTAAAAGTACTCTAGTGGTGTCGTGAAACAAACTTTACCTCTTGACAAACACTCCTCCCTCCCTCATGTTTCGTAATGCATTATATAGATGCCGAACAGTCTGGCGCAACACAACAAAACAAGACTATTCACATTTGTTTTATTCAAGCAGTTGCCTTAAGAAAATAAATATTTACAACCGTCTATATGCGTGCATATGTATGAAAATGTTGAGCTGTGATATACTGAAATAAAGATATATACACATTTTACAATCAATATTACTGGTCTTTGATGTAGCAACTGTTCTAAATACCACTAACATCTATGGACAACATACTTAGTAGAGTTTATACAATACAAACAGCAATTGCATGCATTATAGGCTAGTAAGAAAAATGCATATACTACATAATTATAGATGGTTATGTATGTCAAACCTGTCCTAGCGGCCACCTGCCGTAAGCGGGTTTTCCCCTCCCAAACGATTTATAACATATATGCACCTGTAATAAGCGGTCACCTGTTTAAAATATGAACTGCCAGTATACACAGCTTCAGCTGTAACACGCTAACTGGTTTCGGGGGCACACAAAAATATTGAGCTAAAAAAACTGAGTCACAGAAAAGCCGCAGTTTTCCTGCCTGCTATTTTGCCCCCAAAAACATATGCCAAAAATATATTATAATAAATATTGTTTTCTTTAATAACTTGTTTGTGTTTTGTATAAATAGAAGAAAAAACACTGCTATGGTAAAAAAAAAAATTCTTTTGGAAATAAGTCTCCTCCTTTTTGTACTCCTTAAATAGAAATCAGGCTACAGATTTTAAAAGTCATCTTAGTCCTACCATCTTTGCTATGACATGCACCATAGCCTACAGCAGTTTTACAATATCGATATCATAGTGCTCAGGTGGCTTTGAAATTATGGGCCCAGGACTCGGGTACGAGACGGAATTCAGTCCTAGCATTCGAGAGTGAATCCATTCTACATCCAGCAGTGTCTGCCAAATCAACTGGCCCTCGATTCTGGTACTGGGCTGCGAAACTAGCTGAAAGATGGGAGCTGACAATGCAGAAAAAGAACGAAATGGAACTCGTGATTGTACTATGATACCAAATGGCATCTGGGGTACGAGATTTAGCTCGGTCAGTAGAGCACCCGTCGAAGATGACACTTGGGCTGTAGGATCAAAGCACCTCAGTGGACCCAGTGGATTTGTTTTCTTATCCATAACTTGTATATCAAAGCCTGTGGTATGTACTGTCCTGGCAGTGAGAAAGTGTATATAAAAGATATTTACTAATAGAAATAAATTGTTTCCTCTCTAAGACTTCTATGCCAGAATTGCCAAATACTTTACATCCAACAGCGGATGATTAATAAATCAATGTGCTCACATGGTGTTGTTAAAACAAATATGGAGTGCCTGTAAAATATTGTTTGTTCCAACCAGTGCATTACAACTGGTCAAAGGCTGTGGTATGTGCTTTCCTGTCTGTGGGATCCAGTGGGAGTGTGTGCTAAATGCTGATATGAAGAGGTAACTATGGATAATGGATCGTTCAGTCCGAGAGGGTACTATAATAGTCCAGGATGTGATGGTACCATTACTCGTTTAGAAATCAAACCTGAAACTAATCTTTAGATGCTAAAGCTTCAACACTATACCTAAATAAAGGTCATTTTTCAGCATTTCATCTCTAATTCAGTTTAATTTGTGAAAATCATTTTACATAAAGTTGAAATTGGATAAAAAGCTGAAAAATTACATCCCTTTTTAAATGGAATGGATGGGTTGGGGGAATGGCAGCACATATTTTAAGAACCACTGGAGGGTGGCAGGGAATTTTAATTAGTGACAGTTGCCAATTAATTTAAAATTGATCTATTATTATAGAAGTGTGTCGCCTCCTCTCAAACTTGTTACAGCAAATCGTGACATGATCCTCGACAAAGTGTTCCCCTGCCACTAAACTAAAGTATCCGTAAACACTGATCATCCAGTAAATTATCACTTGACCGCATTTCTATCTTATAGTGGTAATGATAGTTTATGTAGGTTGATCGTCACAGACATTTTCAGTTGACTGTGTTTCTCTCTTGTAGTGGTAACGATAGTTTATGTAGGTTGATCGTCACAGACATTTTCAGTTGACTGTGTTTCTCTCCTGTAGTGGTAATGATAGTTTATGTAGGTTGATCGTCACAGACATTTTCAGTTGACAGTGTTTCTCTCCTGTACGTCACAGTGTTGACTGTGTTTCTCTCCTGTAGTGGTAATGATAGTTTATGTAGGTTGATCGTCACAGACATTTTCAGTTGACTGTGTTTCTCTCCTGTAGTGGTAATGATAGTTTATGTAGATTGATCGTCACAGACATTGTGCCATGAATTATCAGTTGACTGTGTTTCTCTCTTGTAGTGGTAATGATAGTTTATGTAGATTGATCATCGCAGACATTGTGCCATGAATTATCAGTTGACTGTGTTTCTCTCTTGTAGTGGTAATGATAGTTTATGTGGATTGAACATCGCAGATATTGTGCCATGAATTATCAGTTGACTGTGTTTCTCTCTTGTAGTGGTAATGATAGTTTATGTAGATTGATCATCGCAGATATTGTGCCATGAATTATCAGTTGACTGTGTTTCTCTCTTGTAGTGGTAATGATAGTTTATGTAGATTGATCATCGCAGACATTGTGCCATGAATTATCAGTTGACTGTGTTTCTCTCTTGTAGTGGTAATGATAGTTTATGTGGATTGAACATCGCAGACATTGTGCCATGAATTATCAGTTGACTGTGTTTCTCTCTTGTAGTGGTAATGATAGTTTATGTAGGTTGATCGTCACAGACATTTTCAGTTGACCGTGTTTCTCTCTTGTAGTGGTAATGATAGTTTATGTAGATTGAACATCGCAGATATTGTGCCGTGAATTGTCAGTTGACTGTTTCTCTCTTGTAGTGGTAATGATAGTTTATGTAGATTGATCATCGCAGACATTGTGCCATGAATTATCAGTTGACTGTGTTTCTCTCTTGTAGTGGTAATGATAGTTTATGTGGATTGAACATCGCAGATATTGTGCCATGAATTATCAGTTGACTGTGTTTCTCTCTTGTAGTGGTAATGATAGTTTATGTAGGTTGATCGTCACAGACATTTTCAGTTGACTGTGTTTCTCTCTTGTAGTGGTAATGATAGTTTATGTAGGTTGATCGTCACAGACATTTTCAGTTGACCGTGTTTCTCTCTTGTAGTGGTAATGATAGTTTATGTAGATTGAACATCGCAGATATTGTGCCGTGAATGATCAGTTGACTGTTTCTCTCTTGTAGTGGTAATGATAGTTTATGTAGATTGATCATCGCAGACATTGTGCCGTGAATGATCAGTTGACTGTTTCTCTCTTGTAGTGGTAATGATAGTTTATGTAGATTGATCATCACAGACATTGTGCCATGAATTATCAGTTGACTGTGTTTCTCTCTTGTAGTGGTAATGATAGTTTATGTAGATTGAACATCGCAGATATTGTGCCATGAATTATCAGTTGACTGTGTTTCTCTCTTGTAGTGGTAATGATAGTTTATGTAGATTGAACATCGCAGATATTGTGCCGTGAATTATCAGTTGACTGTGTTTCTCTCTTGTAGTGGTAATGATAGTTTATGTGGATTGAACATCGCAAACATTGTGCCGTGAATGATCAGTTGACTGTTTCTCTCTTGTAGTGGTAATGATAGTTTATGTAGATTGATCATCGCAGACATTGTGCCGTGAATGATCAGTTGACTGTTTCTCTCTTGTAGTGGTAATGATAGTTTATGTAGATTGATCATCGCAGACATTGTGCCGTGAATGATCAGTTGACTGTGTTTCTCTCTTGTAGTGGTAATGATAGTTTATGTAGATTGATCATCGCAGACATTGTGCCGTGAATTATCAGTTGACTGTGTTTCTCTCTTGAAGTGGTAGTGACAGTTTATGTGGGTTGATCGTCACAGACTTTGTACAGTTGTCAGTCTTGTAAATACCAACAAGTCGGTCTGCCAGCTCGAACATGTTGTTTCTTAGAGAGATGATTATGAACTGGGCATTCTTTGTCCGTTCCTGAAATAAACAAGAATTACATCAAATTCAAGCTTCTGAGATTTAAACATTGGCCTAAACTATTTATGGGTTATGCAAAAATAAATTCAAGTAACTCATTTAATTTTTGCCTAACCCATCATGAACATGTTGTAAATGATGTCCTAATTTTGGGGTTATACAAAACTAGACTTTTGTGAGTGACAAGTGAATATAACTATCTTTCTTGCAATTTTTAGTGGTTTTAAAAGTATGTCACCCCTACCACAATATGGATTCACTCACACTCTCTCTCTCTCTCTCTCTCTCTCTCCCCCCCCCCCCCCCCCCACCCTCTCTCTGTCAATCTCTGGCTATCACATGTGAGACTATGACCCACTGAACTAGGAGAAACAGAATTATATGCAAAACCTTAATACAGAAATAAAAAACCAAAAAAGGTCAACACTACTGCTGCCACCTCAGGGGAGGGAGTGACAGTGCAAGACAAATATTAAAACATTAAAAACATGGGGGTTACCTTTATGTAATTGGCAACAATGGATACATTCTTGAAATCGAGAGCAGCATCAATTTCATCCATGACATACAGAGGTGTGGGTTTGTAGTGGTGCAAGGCAAACACCAGCGCAAGGGAACTCAGAGTTTTCTCCCCTCCCGACAAGTTGGAGATGTTTTTCCATGACTTTTTCGGTGGCCTCACACTGAAGAGAAAAAACAAAAAGAAGACTAACAGGATCAGTTTGTTTAGATACATTCAGGGATCGAAATACTACCATCCCGACTGGTTTAGGCATTGATGATATACAAAAAAAAGAAGTTTGTTTTGTTTAACGACACCACTAGAGCACATTGAATAATTAATCTTGACTTCTAGTCTTAAAGAGGAAACCTATTACATTTTTCTATTAATTGCAATGGATCTTTTATAAGTACCACCACACAGACAGGATAGCACATACCATGGCTTTTGACTGGAACAAGAAATGGCCTAATGGGCTGACCACACATCAGAGGAGCGCTTTACCACTGGATTAAGTTGGGGGTTTTTAAAATTGATTTTTGGCTCACCTGAACACAATACCATCGGAAGAAAATCATTGGAAAAACATTTGATATACCAGTCGTGGTGCATTGGCTATGTCTCGCCTCTTGATGATATAAAGTCTGAAATTAGTTGGGGTTTTCAAATAATTTTTGGTCCACCTGAACACCAATGCCCTCGGAGAAAGGGTCGAAAGAATTAATGACTTAGTTTGGGTTTTTTAAATGATTTTTGGCACCCTGAACACTATACCCTCGAGAAAGTGTCGAAAGAGTCCATGAGTTAGAGTTGTGGGTTTTTTAAAATGATTTTTGGCCAACCTGAACACGATGCCCTCAGAGAAAGGGTCGAGCGAGTCGACGAGTTCAAGTTCAGCGTCGCCACCTAGCGTGATCATCTGGTACATCTCCTTCAGCTTGTTGGTGATGAGGCTGAAGCCCGACATGAACTCCTCCAGTCGCTGTTTGCGTAGACTCTCGTAGTACTTGCGCTGCTGGTCGCGGACACTGGTGATGTCATCCAGCTCGCTCACTCGCTGCAGGTACAGTTCCTCCTGGAAAACAAAGAAGGAAGAACCTATGAGAGAGAGAGAGAGAGAGAGAGAGAGAGAGAGAGAGAGAGAGAGAGAGAGAGAAGAAAGCAGAGACTCACCCAGTATAATCTGAAGGAAAGAGAAGAAAGCAGAAAGAGGAGAGAGAGTGAGGGAGGAGGAGGGGTATTTAGAGAGAGAGATGGAGAGAGAATCAGCCATTTATAAGCTAATCACCATATTGCGGGGGAGAGAGAGAAAGAAACAGAGACCGAGACGGACAGACAGACACAGAGAAAACGAGAGAACCCATTTTTATATGACATGCTCAAGGTTTATGACTGACAATGTCCAGTTAGGGAAGTGTGAATTAAAGTTGATCTTGGACAAATACATATTTCATTATTAATTTTCCAAAAAGCTTATCTAAAAAATCAAATAAATACATTTCCTAGTCTTAGTTTTCTCATATTTTGTTTGACTAACTGAAACTTGAATTTGGCATGATTTTCTGACAAAATTTGGCTTCAATTTAAAACCTATGTTGTATGTTTTTTTCCCATATTCATATTTGCATGAACAAAAAAATACAGATAGGCTATTATTAAATATTTGTTTTTCTTCTAACCTTTTTTGTATTCAGCAATTACAGCCATGTTTTTCTTTTAAAAAAATTTCTTCTAACCTATTTGTATTCAGTAAATGCAGCCATGATTGTCTTAAATATTTTTTTCCTTCTAACCTTTTTGGTATTCAGCAATTGCAAACATGGTTTTCTGTAAACAATTTTTCCTTCTAACCTGCATATTCTGCAATCGCACCCAAGTTGATCTTAAATATTTTTTTCCAATTCTAACCTTCTTTTTGTACTCTGCAATCGCAGCCATGTTTGGTTTCATTCCGGCCAGTTTCTCCTCGAGGACGGTGATTTCGTACTGGACATCGGCCTTGTTTATAGTCTCTAGATCTTCCTTCGCGATCGTCACAAGTTCCGGTTTCTCTTCTCCATTGATGCTGTGCATTTTCAACTGACTCAGCTAACAATTGAAAAATTAATCTCATTACTCTAACAGGGCTTCGAGAATTGTTATGGATCAGTAATTTTAAACATTTACTAGCCACAATTAAAAATCCACTAGCCCTACTTTACTTAAAGTCCAATAGCCCTACTTTACTTAAGTAAATCCAATTTTACTAATAGTAATAATCGGATATATCACCTAAAGAGTGAGATAGAGCTCAAAAACACCAAGATTGGGGGGTGGGTGGGGGTGGGGGGGTGGAGGTTGGAGTGGGAGCAGGATATTCATATATACAAAATAGACAAAAGTTTTTTTCACTAGCCGTCACGCATGGCAATAGTAGTTATTTACTAGCCCAACACCAAATATCACTAGCCACAGGAGTGGGACTACACATGACTTGCCTCCTTTTTCCAGTAATCCACTTTGGCCTGGTTCTTCTTGACGAGGTTTTCGAACTTCTCCACCTCATGTCTGACGTCGATCGTTTCTTTCTGTAGCTTGTTTTCCTCCTCTTCTAGCTTCACCAGCTCTTTCTTGTTAGCATTCAGCGAATCCTCAATAACCTTCATGTCATCCTATCCACACACACAAAATGAGAGAGAGAGAGAGAATGAATGAATGAATGAATGACTGACTGTTTAATGGCATCCTAGTAATAAGTCCAATTTGTTGTTTTTAGGATTTCAGCGGTGTCCATCAAAAGTTTGCGTCCAACTAAGTTTTAATTAATAATCCCTTAGGTTCCTTTTAGGTAGACTCTCAAATTCAACCCCCGTCACCCCCCTCACCCCACACACATACCATTATACCTTTGTTAAAAATAGTCCCATAAATTAAATACCCTTCTGTCCCATGCCCAGCCACTGGCTTTGCCGAAGATGGAGTAAGGGAGGGACTTGCCAGAACCTTTATCAGATACAGGCAAGTTGATGAAGTTACCTGGACTCCGCATCCCAGTACAAAAAAATATATATATCAGCTATTGGTTTAATGATACCTCAGAATATTTTCAAACTATGACTATATAGTGTCGATGCTTGGTTGAGAGAAAGAGAGAGGAAACCCTCTGTCGCCACTGGAGTGTTGGAGCAAGGAATAATTAGTGTTTGACAAATGTTTGAAAACGTCACTAGCCCCTCACTAAAGCAGGTTAATATTTCTATTAGTCCAGACCAAAACTTCACGAGTCGGGACAGAGAGCTAGAGGATTTGTCAAATCCGGAATAAAACGAAGGAATATTTTTATTTATTTAACAACCCACTCAACACACTTTAATTACGATTATATGGCATTGAACAAATGGTTAAGAACCACACAGATAATGAGAGAGGAAACCTGCTGCTGCCAAACAAAGGGCTAATCTTTCTGATTAACAGCAAGGGATCTTTTAAATGCAGCATCCCAGACAGGACAGTACATACCACAGCCCTTGTTCCACCAGTTGTGGAGCACTGGCTGGAACGAGAAATAGCCCAATGTGCCACTGACAGTGATCGATCCCAAACAGACCGCGCATCAAGCGAGTATTTTACCAATGGACTACGTTCTACCCCAACAATAACAGATGCCTTTCAGTGGATTTTAAGGGAAGAAAGGGTCTGTGGGGAGAATCAAGGGCCAGTAAAGTGGTGTACCTGAGACTTCTGGTACGCCTGTAAGACCTTGGTTGCGTCTTCTTCCAGCAGCTTGAGCTTTGAGTTTAATTCAGTCATCTTCGCACTGCTCTCTGCAATCTCCTCCTCAACAGAAACGACTTTGTCTTCAACCTTCTTTAAGTTTCTGACAAATCAAACAAAAGAGATATTTCTACCATAACTGTAACAAGTAAAATTAAATCTGTTACTTTACCTTCTTTAAGTTTCTGACAAATCAAACAAGAGATATTTCTGCCATAACTGTAACAAGTAGAATTAAATCTGTTACTTTACTCTCTGCGTTTTGTTTTCCAGTCTAATAAGTTACATATATGTCTGTCTAAAGATGTGTGTCCATGCAAAAATTACCTTTATACACCAGTTGTGGAGCACTGGCTGGAACGAGAAATAGCCCAATGGGCCCACCGATGGGGATCGATCCCAGATCAATCGCACATCAGGTGAGGGCTGTACCTCTGAGCTACGTCCCGCCCCTTTATAGCTGAATGGATGCACACAAATAATGTATATTTGTTTTATAAATGGATGGATACAGATACATAAGTGTGTTTCTTGTTTTCTAACTCGTACCGTTCGGCTGTTTTGACCCCAACGTTTGCCTTTGTGATCTGTCCGGTGACCTGGTCAATGTTATTTGATATGGCATCCACTCTGGACTGAACAGCTTGCAGCTTAGAACCTCCGATATCCATGATTTGTTTGTGCAGACTGTAATAGAAAATATCAAAGGTGATAATACAGAGGTAAAACACGTACACCTGTGAACAGAAATCTGAAGGAGTGTACTTTACATTATACAAGGTCTCTTTAAACAGGTGCTTGTTATACACAATGTTCGTTACACACAGGTAGTCGCTATCTGTCAAATATAACATATATTTATCATATACAAAGCCAAAACTCAAATATCCTTAATTACATATAACAATGAAACTCTGTAATTAATTACCTCTGTACTTCATCTTCTATTTTCGAAGCAACACTTGCAACTTTGTCATAATCTGAAATGAATTTAAAAGCATCTTACTGTAAAACAAGTAGCTCTGTGCTGTTGATTTAAAATAAAACCTGAATAGTCCATGTTTTGCTGGTGATTGATATCAAACGTGTGCAGCTGTATCAAGTAGCTCTGTGACAACTTACAGTAAAACAAGTAGCTCTGTGCTGTTGATTTAAAATAAAACCTGAATAGTCCATGTTTTGCTGGTGATTGATATGAAACATGTGCAGCTGTATCAAAGGAAGGAAATGTTTTATTTAATGACGCACTCAACACATTTTATTTCAGTTATATGGCACCACACAAATATTGAGAGGAAACCTGCTGTCGTCACTTCATGGGCTACTCTTTTCGATTAGCAGCAAGGGATCTTTTATATGCACCATCCCACAGACAGGACAGTATATACCACGACCTTTGTTACACCAAATGTGGAGAACTGGCTGGAACGAGAAATAGCCCAATGTGTCCACTGACAGGGATCGATCCTAGACTGACTGCACATCAAGCGAATGCTTTACCACCACTGGAATACATCCCACCCCTGCAGCTGTATTGGTGCACAAGAATGGAAAAGGATATTTGTTTAATGACACTGGAGTACATTTTAATCTACAGCTATTTGGTGTCTATCATTATTTCCACATTTGATTCAGAAAGAACAAGCATTCTGAGAGTACTGCTAAAGCAATGCATGTCCCCTACCAGGACCAACAAATTTTCGTTACCTCTTCCAAAAAAGGGTACATCACCATGAAATTCAAACTTGTTCTGTGACAGTATATGATAAAGAAAGAAAGAAATGGGTTTTTTAACGACGCACTCAACACATTTTATTTATGGTTATATGGTGTCAGACATATGGTTAAGGACCAAACAGATTTGGAGAGGAAACCCGCTGTCGCCACTACATGATCTACTCTTTCCGATTAGCAGCAAGGGATCTTTTATTTGCGCTTCCCACAGGCAGGACAGCACAAACCATGGCCTTTGTTGAACCAGTTATGGATCACTGGTCGGTGCAAGTGGTTTACACCTACCCACTGAGCTTTGCGGAGCACTCACTCAGGGTTTGGAGTCGGTATCTGGATTAAAAATCCCATGCCTCGACTGGGATCCAAACCCAGTACCTACCAGCCTGTTGACCGATGGCCTAACCACACAGTATATGATAAAGACATACACAAAATTTCAATATCTTAAGGCGTTTGGGAAAAAATGTCCGGAAAACAATTTTTGGCTTTTTTTCCCCCTAAGTTCAAGACCCATAACTCTGTAAAAAAAATGGGTAAATTGTCATGTAGATCAAACTTGTAACAGTACCTAATAAAGCTATATTTCCGATCAATATTTTGAGGCATTGTGGAAAAAAAGACAGACAGGACAAAGACAGAACATAAAATCCCCTCTGGTTTGTTTGTTTGTTTGTTTTGTTTAACGACACCACTAGAGCACATTGATTAATTAATCATAGGCTATTAAATATCAAACATTTGGCAATAATGACTCAGAGTCATCAGAAGAAACCCGCAACATTTTTCCTAATGCAGCAAAAGATATGCACTTCCCCACAAACAGGCAAGCACATACCACGGCCTTTATCCAGTTGTGGTGCACTGGTTGGAACGGGAAAAAACCCAAACAAGCAAAATCCCGCCCCCTCTCTGGTTGGACCAGTAGAGGACTAAAAAGAGAGGAAACTGTTTTTGACTTATTTCAATGCCTGGTTTCAAGTGCTGGTTATACTAAATGTTGAGGTTAATAAAATCAAAAGTGGGTTAGATTGTCCAGCACCTTTCTTGTATTCCGCAACTTTCTTCTCCAGCTCTTGTAGATGTTCCTTATCCGGTGCAGCAGCCTTCACTCTCTCTTCCTGTTCAGCTATCTGACTTTTCAGTGTCACCAACTGTTCTGTCATTGCCTGCGTAAAACAAATATGCATATATAACAAGCATTTTAAGAGAACTGCTAAAGCAATACATGTCCCATACAGGTCACAACACATTTTCGTATCTCCTCAATTCAAGGGCCATAACTGTAAAAAATTGGTAAAATACCATGAAAGTCAAGCTTAATCTGTAACAGTACATAATAAACCTACACACCAAATTTCAGGTCAATATCTCAAGGCATTGTGAAAAAAACATTCAGAAAACTAAATGTGGGACAGATGGCCGGACAGACAGACAGAAGGACGGAGATAAAACCTATAGTCCCCTCAGGATGGATATGTAGGGGTCCAATAACAAGGCAATAATAAAATAAGTCTAGACTTTCATCCAAATATTTTTCAAAATAAGGGTGGCGGTGAAATTTATTTCTTTATTGGATGTCAAACATTTCATAATTCCACCACAATTCTTCACTACAAACCCGCTACATTTTTCCAATAGCACTTTTCGAGACAGGACAGTACAAACCATGGCCTTTGATAAACCAGTCATAGGTTACTGTGTTTCATATGAGTGAGAACTTACTTTAATCTCCATGGTGCATTTCTCATGTGTGTGTTTCATCTGGGTGAGAACTTACTTTAATCTCCATGGTGCATTTCTCGTGTGTGTGTTTCATCTGGGTGAGAACTTACTTTAATCTCCATGGTGTATTTCTCATGTGTGTTTCATCTGGGTGAGAACTTACTTTAATCTCCATGGTGCATTTCTCATGTGTGTGTTTCATCTGGGTGAGAACTTACTTTAATCTCCATGGTGCATTTCTCATGTGTGTTTCATCTGAGTGAGAACTTACTTTAATCTCCATGGTGCATTTCTCATGTGTGTGTTTCATATGAGTGAGAACTTACTTTAATCTCCATGGTGCATTTCTCATGTGTGTGTTTCATCTGGGTGAGAACTTACTTTAATCTCCATGGTGTATTTCTCATGTGTGTGTTTCATCTGGGTGAGAACTTACTTTAATCTCCATGGTGCATTTCTCATGTGTGTGTTTCATCTGGGTGAGAACTTACTTTAATCTCCATGGTGCATTTCTCGTGTGTGTGTTTCATCTGGGTGAGAACTTACTTTAATCTCCATGGTGCATTTCTCGTGTGTGTGTTTCATCTGGGTGAGAACTTACTTTAATCTCCATGGTACATTTCTCATGTGTGTGTTTCATCTGGGTGAGAACTTACTTTAATCTCCATGGTGCATTTCTACTGTGTGTGTTTCATCTGGGTGAGAACTTACTTTAATCTCCATGGTGTATTTCTCATGTGTGTGTTTCATCTGAGTGAGAGCTTACTTTAATCTCCATGGTGTATTTCTTATGTGTGTGTTTCATCTGGGTGAGAGCTTACTTTAATCTCCATGGTGTATTTCTCGTGTGTGTTTCATATGAGTGAGAACTTACTTTAATCTCCATGGTGTATTTCTCGTGTGTGTGTTTCATCTGGGTGAGAACTTACTTTAATCTCCATGGTGCATTTCTCGTGTGTGTGTTTCATCTGAGTGAGAGCTTACTTTAATCTCCATGGTGTATTTCTCGTGTGTGTTTCATATGAGTGAGAACTTACTTTAATCTCCATGGTGCATTTCTCGTGTGTGTGTTTCATCTGGGTGAGAACTTACTTTAATCTCCATGGTGCATTTCTCGTGTGTGTGTTTCATCTGGGTGAGAGCTTACTTTAATCTCCATGGTGCATTTCTCGTGTGTGTGTTTCATCTGGGTGAGAACTTACTTTAATCTCCATGGTGTATTTCTCGTGTGTGTGTTTCATCTGGGTGAGAACTTACTTTAATCTCCATGGTGCATTTCTCGTGTGTGTGTTTCATCTGGGTGAGAACTTACTTTAATCTCCATGGTGCATTTCTCGTGTGTGTGTTTCATCTGGGTGAGAACTTACTTTAATCTCCATGGTGCATTTCTCGTGTGTGTGTTTCATCTGGGTGAGAACTTACTTTAATCTCCATGGTGCATTTCTCGTGTGTGTGTTTCATCTGAGTGAGAGCTTACTTTAATCTCCATGGTGCATTTCTCGTGTGTGTGTTTCATCTGGGTGAGAACTTACTTTAATCTCCATGGTGCATTTCTCGTGTGTGTGTTTCATCTGGGTGAGAACTTACTTTAATCTCCATGGTGCATTTCTCGTGTGTGTGTTTCATCTGGGTGAGAACTTACTTTAATCTCCATGGTGCATTTCTCATGTGTGTTTCATCTGAGTGAGAACTTACTTTAATCTCCATGGTGCATTTCTCGTGTGTGTGTTTCATCTGAGTGAGAGCTTACTTTAATCTCCATGGTGTATTTCTCATGTGTGTTTCATCTGGGTGAGAACTTACTTTAATCTCCATGGTGTATTTCTCATGTGTGTGTTTCATCTGGGTGAGAACTTACTTTAATCTCCATGGTGCATTTCTCGTGTGTGTGTTTCATCTGAGTGAGAACTTACTTTAATCTCCATGGTGTATTTCTTATGTGTGTGTTTCATCTGAGTGAAGGCTTTTTCATTCTGTCCTATCATATCCTCCAGTTTCTCTTTATTACATCGGCATTGCTGGGCTTCCATCGTCAGCTAATGATGAAAAACAAATAATAATAATAATAATAAAGATTGAAAAACAATATATCACATACCACAGCCGTTGATATACCAGTCATGGTGTAATAAAGATTGAATGAATTTGTGAATGTTTCACGACAACCCACACACCAATTAATACCCATCTGAATTACAAGTAAATACGGAATAACGCACACAAAATTAGTAAAAGTTGGGTTCAAGCTGCCAATTACAGAATACAAACTATTCACTAAACAGCTAATTATGTAATAAACCCTTGTTATGCTTGACTAAAAAAAGTAAATCACAAATCAAATTATAAAACAAATCAAATATGTCCAATTCAATTCCTTCTGAGGACTAAATTCATTTGACCCTTTCACATTGGACTGGTCCGAACTTCCCATCCAAGGTAACAGGGGAGAATGGGATACAGTTAAGAGGAGAGGTCAGGCTGTGGTATGATAAGAAAAGACCTTTTCCAGTGTGTTTTCCATGTTGGCAAGTTCTTTTGGATCGACGGTGTCGGTGGAAAGCGAGGAACCCATCTTTCCCCTGCACATACTGGTACCTCCTCCACTCATTGTACCTGACAATACAAAAAATATAATTTAAATTAAGAAATTTATTATGAGATAAGACAACATTCATATTCATGATTTCAAAATTAATATACAGAGAAACCTGTCTAAACCGGACCCTGAACATACTGGAATCCTGTCAAAATTGGCCACATTTCATGGTCCCGAATTTTCTAAATTCTAAAACACAATCGTCTAAACACTGGATCCTGTCTAAATCAGATAAATTATACATTTATATACATTTTTAAGGAGTAAAACTGCCTGTGATATGTATATGTAAGTGTTGAGAATGCAAAATATTTTTGATATACAGTAAAATATATCTAAACTTGATCATGCCGGAGACCTAAAAGTTTATATACCTTGGACATTTAATACAGTAAACTGTGTATATACAGACCAATATCTTCCAAAATGTACCCAAGACAATGCATCCCATATCATGATAAATATATATATATACAATATATAGATTACTACATGAGCAGGAGTGCCATACAAAACTTATAGACAGAGTTAGGGAATTATTTTATTGCTAGAGTATATCAATACAGGTGGTAGGGTGTATCATAATACATATTATTTATCATTTGAATCATAATATACAGGTAATACAGCACATTACTATGAAATCATCTTCACTTTACTACATCTCACCGGACTGGTCAATGAGCTGGCCTTGTAAAGTGACCACTCTGTATCTGGTCTTGCCGTACGCGATTCGTGTTGCCTGGTCCAGGTCTTTTGCAACGAGGGTGTCACGAAGAGCGAAGTAGAAAGCCGGCAGAATGGTGGGATCGTTCACCGTAACCAAGTCAAACAGTCGTGGAATCGACTCGGGTCTAAATAACATAACAATAAACAGTCAAATTCAACAGTTTTTTTACCTTTTAAAATTTGTTTTCAGATAAATTTTATAATTAATCTAGTTCTTTTTCATTCTTTAAATTAAAAAAATGTATATATATGATTTGCTGTGCCTTAAAGAAAATGCGTTGAGAAGAACATCCAAAAATACAACTAGAGATTTATCGAGGGCTTTGTGCTAGGGTCCCACGTCTGATGTAATTGGGAAAATTAGCACAAGTAAATCATATTTTGGATTTTTTTTTTTTCCCCCGGTCACTAAATGATGCAATGCACCACTGTTAAATTAATTCATAAGAACAGACGTAATTAAATATATATATATTGGGACTTTCTAACTAGAAATTGTGACTTTTCAGTTCCACTTTCTTTTGGGAAGGGTCCTATGTTTTGACCCACAGAACGCCTGGATAAATCCCAACAACTATGGGCTAAATTCCGTTAATCTGGAGTTTACAGTTTGTGGAATTAAGATGGAACTAAACCTGAAAGTTGACACTATCACCATGACATCGTGAATAATAAACCTATATCTTGCCTTGTTGATTTCATTCTGGTGAAACAAAAATAGATTATTTTTGATTGGCTAAAAAAACACTCAGTTTGATTAACTATTACAAAATAGTTTGGTTGTGGATTTCTTTATTTCTGTTGTTGGTATTGTTGTTGTGTTATTTTTAGGGGGGTAGGGTAATCAAATATACACTGACCAGTTACAACTCTGTATAAGACAAACAAATCATTTCCAAAAACTAAATGTAAGTACTTTCTTGGACACTCGACTCTTGATAGAACTTTCAAGCTTACGTGTTAATTTTCCTTTTTGTGTGCTCGATCCACCTCGCCATTTTCTCGAGACCAATAAACGTGGCCACCCCGACATTATTCTTCTTGAGGAACTCGACACATTTCTGTGCCGTGTTTATGGTGTCCACCACGATGTGGTCGAGTGCTCCGCAAACTGTCGAAATCGCCACGTCGTACTTCTCATCAATCGCTCCAAGATCACCCTGAAACAGACATATATTTATTATCCACATAGTTCCAGATATTCAGGGAAATATAATTAATATGACACACATGTGCCATAATGATTTCACGTGCACAACAAATGACATAATTTAGGGAACTGAAATCATAACTGAATGCGGTTTCCCCAGTATTAGATCTATGTAAATGCTCACCAAAATGACATCATTTCGTCATCTCTTTTTAGTTACGTTTGAAACGTTTTGACATGGTCCTAGCTTGTTATTCATAAAAATAATAGTTTGGATAATGTGGATAATAAAGAATTTAATACTCGCGTGTGAATCATACTGATTTTACGAAATTTGTGTCAGGATTCATGTATTAACCTCGTTCTCGCAATACAATAATCCTGACATTCGTTTCGTAAAAGCAGTACGACACACTAGCTCGTATAATAATCTCAATGTATGGCCACAGTGAGCAGGCTTGTGAGAATTGAAAATGTTCGTAAACCATTTACACGTTACTTAAAAATAAATATAGGTAACCTATTTTCTTTTTGTGTAGCCCACTATATCCATGCAAATGATGTCCTAAATTTAATGCACTAATGAAAAACAAGTTAAGCAAAATTAGATTTGCATGACTGAAGTTAAAAAAATTAGTTTGCTTAACGACTTCAGTAGAGCACATTGATTAAATAATCATTGGCTACTGAACATTTTGACATATTGTCTTTGAGAGGAAATCTGCTTCATTTTTCCATTAGTAGCAAGGGATTTTTATAATGCACCATCCCACTGACAGCATAGCAAATACCACTGCCTTTGGTATGCCAGTCGTAGGGAACTGGCTGGAATGAGTTACATGAATGATGCACGAGCAAAACGATCATTCTCGCAATTTTAAGAATACTAGGTAGACTCCTTAGGAAACTATAAAATACACCCTAGTTGCAAAGGAAATCTCTTCATCAAATTGCTTTATTATTTGTTGTCACAATGCTTCTTCTTTTTTCAGATATGTGGAACTGCTCTGCCTACTGGAAATTTATTGCCAGGAATTATGATTTAACATTTCCAAATGTGTTACTTACCAGTCTTCCGAAGATGCCCGGAATGATGCCCCGGTTCTTCTGATCCATCAACGCTTCAAGCACCCGGCCCTGCTTCCTAGCACTGTGAAGAGAATTTCTCGATTCTTCTACTTTGTGTCGCAGAGACCGAACCTTGAACAAATTAAAACTCAGTTTACAGATTCGTTATTCCTAGCACTGTGAAGAGAATTTCTTGATTCTTCTACTTTGTGATGCAGAGACCGAACCTTGAACAAATTAAAACTCAGTTTACAAAACACTCACGAAATACAGATTCGTTTCATGTACCTAACCGTCATTCCTAGCATTGTGAAAGAGAATTTCTCGATTCTTCTACTCTCTGATGCAGAGACCGAACAATGGTTCAAATTAAAACTGAAGTTTTATAAATACATCAGAAAATCAAATTCAATGCAAGTATCTAACACTTATTCCTAACACTGTGAAGACAATGTCTTGTTTCCTCTACTCTTTGATGCAGAAACTGAATAATACAGAAATTAAAACTTAGTTTAATAAAAATAGGAACATAGGTTTGTGTCAAGGAACTAACTCTTTCCTTTAACATATTTTCCTCCCATCTTCGAAAGCATAGACTAAATTTGTTTCAGCTTTCTTGGATATGTTCAGGAGCAAACAAATGGGTTTTCAATACACATATGACGTCATTCAATTCAGTATGAGGTGATCTAGGCTTTGGACAATTTCAAAACAGAGCCAAAGTTCCCATCAAATGACAGTAATCATGTTGCCATATGTCTGAAATGGAATGTGTTTAATAACTACACAACACTGTTGAAGTAGGCTCCTAATATTTAAAAGACATTTAGAATCAGATACAAAATCCACAGCTGCTATATGGCTACTCATTAGATCATTATCAGCACTGCGTAGGCCATAACGCAGCTGATAACATACGAGTTGTAAAACAGTGGTAGAGTCCATAACCCAGCCGTTAACATACGAGGTGTAAAACAGTGGTGCAGTCCCTAACCCAGCCGTTAACATACGAGGCGTAAAACAGTGCTACAGTCCCTAACCCAGCCGTTAACATACGAGGCGTAAAACGGTGCTACAGTCCCTAACCCAGCCGTTAACATACGAGGCGTAAAACGGTGGTACAGTCCATAACCCAGCCATTAACATGAGGTGTAAAACAGTGGTACAGTCCATAACTCAGCCGTTAACATATGAGGTGTAAAACAGTGGTACAGTCCATAACCCAGCCGTTAACATACGAGGTGTAAAACAGTGGTACAGTCCATAACCCAGCCGTTAACATACGAGGTGTAAAACAGTGGTACAGTCCATAACCCAGCCGTTAACATACGAGGTGTAAAACAGTGGTAGTCCATAACCCAGCCGTTAACATACAAGGTGTAAAACAGTGGTACAGTCCATAACCCAGCCGTTAACATACGAGGTGTAAAACAGTGGTAGTCCATAACCCAGCCGTTAACATACGAGGTGTAAAACAGTGGTACAGTCCATAACTCAGCCGTTAACATACGAGGTGTAAAACAGTGGTAGTCCATAACCCAGCCGTTAACATACGAGGTGTAAAACAGTGGTACAGTCCATAACTCAGCCGTTAACATATGAGGTGTAAAACAGTGGTACAGTCCATAACCCAGCCGTTAACATACGAGGTGTAAAACAGTGGTACAGTCCATAACCCAGCCGTTAACATACGAGGTGTAAAACAGTGGTACAGTCCATAACCCAGCCGTTAACATGCGAAGCATAAAACAGTGGTTACTAATCTAAAGACCGACCTGTTCAGTTGCTTTTGCTTCTGCCTCGGTCGCTGTCTGGATGTCTTTCTTGGAATTCATCACCAGCTTCTCAACTTCAGGTAATTTCTTATTCAGATCTGTCAATTCTCTGAGAGAAACAAACAAACAAAAACATATCATTATTGTTTAACAGGTTTCTGATGCCATATAACCATAAATGAAGTGTGGAGTGCATTGTTCGATAAAAAATTATCTCCAGGAAAAACCCCACAATGCATAATTTCTGATAATATAGTAATACAATCTACTGACCAGCTAAGCAGACAAGTGAAATAATCGTAACCGATTAGTTTTGAGTGGAAAAATCTAGACTTTTTGGATGTTGGAAGGGTTATAGTAACTGGTGGGTTTTTTTTGTTTTTTAAATTCTTTCCAAGAAAAAATATATATACATAATTTCTAATAATATAAAAATATCTATTAACCAGCTAATCAAACCAAACAACACATAACCTGACAAAATAACCTGAATTACCGTTCGCATCGTATGTCCAAGCCCTGGTTATGGTATTGGAGGGGGGGGGGGGGGGGGGGGGGAGAGGAGGGGAAATGTAACTAAGAGAGAGATCTGGGCTTAATTCAGCCAGACAGAACAGAAAAATGTTCGCTCAACTGCTTCACATGTTTCTCACAGGGCTAGCTCGGACACTCACCAAGATCGCCCATTGAACATTTTATTTTAATTTGGTGAATAAATTTCATGTAATAATTGTTATTTTATTAGAAAATAACTGGGGGGGGGGGGGGGGTTTCAAGTTTAAAGTGATGATTTGGAAACATTTCTGATCCCCAGAGCTAGTCCTGGCTTCACGTTAAACCAACAGACTACATCAGATACCAAACAAATAGTTCACGGAAGTTAACAGTGTTCGCTGTTGCTAAACGCAGAGCTGGTTATGGTGTGCATGACAGGAAGCAAGGAAATGTGGAGAGAAAAACAAGACACATACTTTTTCCTTTCGCTCAGATTTGCTTCTGTCTTTGCCAAGTTTCTTTCTGTTTCTTTCAGCTTGCTCGTTTCACTCTGCTGATTGCTGAGATAAATATCCAATTCAGACTGAGCCACTTGAAGCTGGAAAAATTAAAAATAGGTGAGAATAGTGAAATTTGAAGCTCTGTGATCATTTGTTAGGGTTAAAAATTTGTCAATTGTCCATGGCAACCGTTAGCGACTAAGGGACATAACAAAATTTCTCCAAAATGGTTGACCATAAATGTTAGGGGAAAATGTGATTCTTTCCAACACAATATATATTAAATAAAGAAAATACTTCATAAAATTATTTGTGGGGTAGTGAAATTTGAAAAGGGTCAGTAAGAATTGTTTTTTTAACTAGCCCAGCTGTCCGTCCGTCCGTCCGTCCATATATATTTTGGAAATTAATGCATAATTTTTTTTTTTTAGAAAAGATTATAGTGAAAGAACCGTTGTTTAAAACTGTCAAAGTACATACCATGCAGCGTTTCAAACCCAAAACCACCATGGTCCGTTTTGTTTTTATTATTTTATTACGTACCCTCAAATTATTTTCTGGCAGAAAGCCTGGCAATCAATAGCCCATCTGTTCTTTGTGCTTGGGTGTTGTTAAACAATAAATCATCCATTTATTCATTTATTTTGACAATATTAAAATATTCTCCGATATGCTTTCAGGTGAATGTGCAGATTTGATAAAGCAGTTTTCTCATTGTGCGATTAGTCGCACTGACTTGTCGCAGACGATTTGTCGGCCCTACAAAGTTCTTCCGATTTAGGTGTTCTCACACTACCATAAGATTGCATGCGACAAGTCGGTTCGACTAATCGCAAAATGAGAACACCGCTTCATACACCGAGTAAACAAGAAAAATAAAGAATCTGCACCCCAGCACACTGTTGTGATCGTGATCAAATGCAGTTTATATTTTTAAAACAGAATAAAATACCAACCCATAATCTTAAGTAAATAAACAAAAATACAAAATGGTACAACACTATATACTTGTAGAAATAATTGTAGAAATTTTGAAAATACTGTAAATATTGGCATGTCCTTAATCTGTAAACTTATTTACGTGGACTTCAATGTTAATTTAATGTTAACTTGCAAATCAACAAGTGTCTTTGATTTTGTTTCATGGACAATTTTCTGCAGCCTGCGTACATGTAGCATCTTTTCCTTTTGACTTCTGAATTTACTAAATGTGAATATTACCTTAAATATCAACTAAAGTCCATTATGTTCTGACACGAGCAACTGTCCACGCTCACATGTGTTTGCGAAAAAAACCCTGCCCACCTCATCACACACTGTTATCGCCAATTTATGTTACTCAAAACTACTTTAACTTTGACACAGAGAGCAATTTGCTCTTCTATATAATTACAGGAGAGCAGTTCCCCAATCTATTTTCAAACCAAAAGCACTGGAAGTACCTTCGACTTTGTTTCATTGACACTTTTCTGCAGTCCGAGTAATTTGTCTTCTTTTTTCTCCTTCTCCTCCTGCATGCCTTTGGTCTCAGTCTTCAGACTGTCCATCACCTCGGCCAGTTTCTCATCCTCTTTCTTCTTCTTCTTCTCCAGCTCCTCCAGCTTCTTATTCAACTCACACACCAGCTTCTCACTCTCGGCAGGCACCGCTTCAAACTGCTCAATCTACAAACATCACAACATCTCCTCTTACTGTCGACATATTAACTAAATCACCTCTCTTACTGTCGACATATTGACAAAATCACATTTCTTACTGTCAACATATTAACAAAATCACATCTCTTACTGTCAAGATATTAACAAAATCACATCTCTTACTGTTGACATATTAACAAAATCACCTCTCTTACTGTCGACATATTGACAAAATCACCTCTTACTGTCGACATATTAACAAAATCACCTCTCTTACTGTCGACATATTAACAAAATCACCTCTCTTACTGTCGACATATTGACAAAATCACCTCTCTTACTGTCGACATATTGACAAAATCACCTCTTATTGTCGACATAGTAACAAAATCACCTCTCTTACTGTCGACATATTAACAAAATCACCTCTCTTACTGTCGACATATTAACAAAATCACATCTCTTATTGTCGACATAGTAACAAAATCACATCTCTTCTTACTGCCGACATATTAACAAAATCACATCTCTTCTTACTGCCGACATATTAACAAAATCACATCTCTTACTGTCGATATTAAAATCACCTCTTGGTAGTGTTGACATATTAACAAAATCACATCTCTTACTGTCGATATTAAAATCACCTCTTGGTAGTGTTGACATATTAACAAAATCACATCTCTTACTGTCGATATTAAAATCACCTCTTGGTAGTGACATATTAACAAAATCACATCTCTTCTTACTGCCGACATATTAACAAAATCACATCTCTTCTTACTGCCGACATATTAACAAAATCACATCTCTTCTTACTGCTGACATATTAACAAAATCACATCTCTTCTTACTGCCGACATATTAACAAAATCACATCTCTTCTTACTGCCGACATATTAACAAAATCACATCTCTTACTGTCGATATTAAAATCACCTCTTGGTAGTGTTGACATATTAACAAAATCACATCATCTCAGCTTACTGTTGACATTAAAGTCAAAAGTTAAAAGTTAAAGTTTGTTTTGTTTAACTACACCACTAGATCACACTTATTTATTAATCATTTGATTTGGATGTCAAATTTTTTGTAATTCTGATTAAGTCTTAGAAGAAACTCACTACATATTTCCATTAGCAGCAAGGGCGCTTTTATATGCACTTTCTTTAAATTCATAAATGAAAAACCAAAATAAAACTTCTTCATACTAAATCCCATGAAAGTGCTCTTGAAGGTAAAGGCAGAAAAAAAACCCACCTTCTTTTTCTCCTGTTCCAGCGTTTTTTCCAGCTTTTTAATCTTGAGTTTAGTGTGTTTGATGTCTTCCCTACATTTGACGTCCTGTCTGTCAAATTCACTGAACTTCTCCTTTGTCTCCTCGCACTGTTTGGAATGAGCCTCATACTCTCTGAAATTAAACACATACATGTTTTCATTACACACCTAAACAAGCATTCTGAGAGTACCACTAAAGCAATACATATCCCCTACCAGGCTAGTAACAAGCATTCTGAGTACCGCTAAAGCAATACATATCTCCTACCAGGCTAGTAACAAGCATTCTGAGAGTACCGCTAAAGCAATACATATCTCCTACCAGGCTAGTAACAAGCATTCTGAGAGTACCGCTAAAGCAATACATATCCCCTACCAGGCTAGTAACAAGCATTCTGAGTACCGCTAAAGCAATACATATCTCCTACCAGGCTAGTAACAAGCATTCTGAGAGTACCGCTAAAGCAATACATATCCCCTACCAGGCTAGTAACAAGCATTCTGAGAGTACCACTAAAGCAATACATATTCCCTACCAGGCTAGTAACAAGCATTCTGAGTACCGCTAAAGCAATACATATCTCCTACCAGGCTAGTAACAAGCATTCTGAGAGTACCGCTAAAGCAAATACATGTCCCCTACCAGGCTAGTAACAAGCATTCTGAGAATACCGCTAAAGCAATACATATCCCCTACCAGGCTAGTAACAAGCATTCTGAGAGTACCACTAAAGCAATACATATTCCCTACCAGGCTAGTAACAAGCATTCTGAGTACCGCTAAAGCAATACATATCCCCTACCAGGCTAGTAACAAGCATTCTGAGAGTACCGCTAAAGCAATACATATCTCCTACCAGGCTAGTAACAAGCATTCTGAGAGTACCGCTAAAGCAAATACATATCCCCTACCAGGCTAGTAACAAGCATTCTGAGAATACCGCTAAAGCAATACATATCCCCTACCAGGCTAGTAACAAGCATTCTGAGAGTACCACTAAAGCAATACATATTCCCTACCAGGCTAGTAACAAGCATTCTGAGTACCGCTAAAGCAATACATATCTCCTACCAGGCTAGTAACAAGCATTCTGAGAGTACCGCTAAAGCAATACATATCCCCTACCAGGCTAGTAACAAGCATTCTGAGAGTACCGCTAAAGCAATACATATTCCCTACCAGGCTAGTAACAAGCATTCTGAGAGTACCGCTAAAGCAATACATATCCCCTACCAGGCTAGTAACAAGCATTCTGAGAGTACCGCTAAAGCAATACATATCCCCTACCAGGCTAGTAACAAGCATTCTGAGAGTACCACTAAAGCAATACATATTCCCTACCAGGCTAGTAACAAGCATTCTGAGTACCGCTAAAGCAATACATATCTCCTACCAGGCTAGTAACAAGCATTCTGAGAGTACCGCTAAAGCAATACATATCTCCTACCAGGCTAGTAACAAGCATTCTGAGAGTACTGCTAAAGCAATACATATCCCCTACCAGGCTAGTAACAAGCATTCTGAGAGTACCGCTAAAGCAATACATATCCCCTACCAGGCTAGTAACAAGCATTCTGAGAGTACCGCTAAAGCAATACATATCTCCTACCAGGCTAGTAACAAGCATTCTGAGAGTACTGCTAAAGCAATACATATCTCCTACCAGGCTAGTAACAAGCATTCTGAGAGTACCGCTAAAGCAATACATATCCCCTACCAGGCTAGTAACAAGCATTCTGAGAGTACCGCTAAAGCAATACATATCCCCTACCAGGCTAGTAACAAGCATTCTGAGAGTACCGCTAAAGCAATACATATCTCCTACCAGGCTAGTAACAAGCATTCTGAGAGTACTGCTAAAGCAATACATATCTCCTACCAGGCTAGTAACAAGCATTCTGAGAGTACCGCTAAAGCAATACATATCCCCTACCAGGCTAGTAACAAGCATTCTGAGAGTACCGCTAAAGCAATACATATCCCCTACCAGGCTAGTAACAAGCATTCTGAGAATACCGCTAAAGCAATACATATCCCCTACCAGGCTAGTAACAAGCATTCTGATAGTACCGCTAAAGCAATACATATCCCCTACCAGGCTAGTAACAAGCATTCTGAGAGTACCGCTAAAGCAATACATATCCCCTACCAGGCTAGTAACAAGCATTCTGAGAGTACCGCTAAAGCAATACATATCCCCTACCAGGCTAGTAACAAGCATTCTGAGAGTACCGCTAAAGCAATACATATCCCCTACCAGGCTAGTAACAAGCATTCTGAGAGTACCCCATTTCGTTCTGTTAATGCAAATTGAAATATACTTAGTTAAATAGTTTATTAATTATCAAGTCATTTATGTTGTTTTACCAGTCAAAGGGAAGCGCCTTGTCGTAAATTACTGCTTTTATTTACACTGTGCATACAGGAGGGGACGGGACATAGCCCAGTGGTAAAGTGCTCACTTGATGAGTGGTCAATTTAGGATCGATCCCCGTCGGTGGTCCCATTGGGCTATTTCTCGTTCCAGCCAGTGCTCCACAACTGGTGTAACAAAGGCTGTGATATGTACTATCCTGTCTGTGGGATGGTGCATATAAAAGATCCATTGCTGCTAATCGAAAATAGTAGCCTACGAAGTGGCGACAGCAGGTTTCGTCTCGCTATATCTGTGTGGTCCTATAACCATATGTCTGACGCCATATAACCGTAAATAAAATGTGTAGAGTGCATCGTTAAATAAAACATTTCTTTTCTTCCTATGCATACAGGAGTTGGTAGGAGCCGAGTCACTTTCTTCCATGCTAAAGTACAGGACACAACGAAAAAGAAACAAAATGGCTGCTCCCAGTTAGCAGGAATAATCACGTTTTTCATTAATTCTAAAATTACGCATTTTTCACTTCTTAAAGTGTCAGTATGTGTTGGTTGTCCGGGTATGCATCTTTCCAACAAATAAGGCTCATGTCTCACTTCTTCTCCACTTTAAGTAGCAACAACGTAACAAGACATTCTCACTTGTCCTCCACTTTAAGTAGCAACAACGTAACAAGACATTCTCACTTGTCCTCCACTTTAAGTAGCAACAACGTAACAAGACATTCTCACTTGTCCTCCACTTTAAGTAGCAACAAGGTAACAAGACATTCTCACTTGTCCTCCACTTTAAGTAGCAACAACGTAACAAGACATTCTCACTTGTCCTCCCCTGTAAGTAGCAACAACGTAACAAGACATTCTCACTTGTCCTCCACTTTAAGTAGCAACAAGGTAACAAGACATTCTCACTTGTCCTCCACTTTAAGTAGCAACAACGTAACAAGACATTCTCACTTGTCCTCCACTTTAAGTAGCAACAACGTAACAAGACATTCTCACTTGTCCTCCACTTTAAGTAGCAACAACGTAACAAGACATTCTCACTTGTCCTCCACTTTAAGTAGCAACAACGTAACAAGACATTCTCACTTGTCCTCCACTTTAAGTAGCAACAACGTAACAAGACATTCTCACTTGTCCTCCACTTTAAGTAGCAACAACGTAACAAGACATTCTCACTTGTCCTCCACTTTAAGTAGCAACAACGTAACAAGACATTCTCACTTGTCCTCCACTTTAAGTAGCAACAACGTAACAAGACATTCTCACTTGTCCTCCACTTTAAGTAGCAACAAGGTAACAAGACATTCTCACTTGTCCTCCACTTTAAGTAGCAACAAGGTAACAAGACATTCTCACTTGTCCTCCACTTTAAGTAGCAACAACGTAACAAGACATTCTCACTTGTCCTCCACTTTAAGTAGCAACAACGTAACAAGACATTCTCACTTGTCCTCCACTTTAAGTAGCAACAACGTAACAAGACATTCTCACTTGTCCTCCCCTGTAAGTAGCAACAACGTAACAAGACATTCTCACTTGTCCTCCACTTTAAGTAGCAACAACGTAACAAGACATTCTCACTTGTCCTCCACTTTAAGTAGCAACAACGTAACAAGACATTCTCACTTGTCCTCCACTTTAAGTAGCAACAACGTAACAAGACATTCTCACTTGTCCTCCCCTGTAAGTAGCAACAACGTAACAAGACATTCTCACTTGTCCTCCACTTTAAGTAGCAACAACGTAACAAGACATTCTCACTTGTCCTCCACTTTAAGTAGCAACAACGTAACAAGACATTCTCACTTGTATATCTCCTTGTTTTCTTTAGCTTTTTCCTTCTTGGCATCAGTGATGATTTTTATTTTCTCATTAGCTTCCTTCATGCTTTCATTAACTTTGTCAAACTCAACTTTGGCTTTTTCTTCATTTTCCATTCCCTCAGCACTTTAAAAACACAAAAACATAAATAAATAAAGACAGTCTCATCAAATGTACTTGTTATAGTATTTCTGAGTTGAAGGAATAATTTTTGATAATTTTTGTATTTATTTGTTACAAAAGTTACTGCTTTAGTAATGCTGTGGGCAACCTAAAAATTGCATAGGTGAGTATTTTTGCCAATAGGTAAAACAAAAATGAAAATTGTCATAAGTAACAAATTGCTCAGTTTAAGTCCTGTAAAGTGTACTCTTGCATGTTAGCTGGGTGGTTTTACTTTACTTTTTGCAGAATATAACTAATTTGTAAAGATGTACATTTATGTAGATTCTCCAAATTCTCCTAAAAAAAATCTATTCATCTCCATTCAATACACATCAACGTAACTGTATTTAATATTCAATATACAACTTAACTCTGTATGTCATATTCAATACACAACTTAACTCTGTATTTAATATTCAATACACAACTTCACTCTGTATTTAATATTCAATACACAACTTAACTCTGTAGTTGATATTCAATACACGACAACTTAACTCTGTATTTAATATTAAATACACAACAACTTAACTCTGTATTTAATATTAAATACACAACTTAACTCTGTATTTAATATTGAATACACAACTCGTCTGTGTATTTGACTCTTACATGTATTTCTGGTAGAGCTTGCTCTTCACAATGCAGATGTCGTTCTCGAGAATCAGATACTGAAGAGCCTCGTCCTTTGGCCCCTCCAACGCATCCTTGTCCTTCTCAACAGCCTTCACTCGATTCAGCTAAACACACAAACACGATGGCACAGGAAACTAAATACACTTTGTCAAAGGTATAAACACTTTATTGCTTATAAAAACAGGCCATAGGATTTCAAATTTCATGGGATAAACTTTTTCGGTTCCATGCCTTGTGATCATGTGAACCGATTGGAAATTGTTTATAAAAAATAATAATATATATTTTATTTTCGTTAAATAGCCGTACTCGATATAATAATTGTAGGAATGAAATTTGTGCAGATTTTACCGACACTGTATCAGAAACGACCGTTTAGAACATGGTTTACATGCTCTCAACTCAAAATGAAATGGGTTACATGAAATATATGTGGTAAACTTACATTTATAAAATACTATAAATTCGTTACTCACATTTTTAATTCTGAGATGCCTGCTAATATGTACATACTTTCAAGAATATTAAAATTATCAAGTACATTTCTTATAATTCCAAGTACATAAAATAATATACAGTGAATAATATAATTTATATAAAAAAACTAAGGCTCTAGATGGGTATCTGCACAATTTGGGACTCCATTTGTGTCCAATCTTAAAATTTACTTTTGACAACCATATCTGTCAAAACTCCTGGATCCATTAATTATTGATTAAACAACAGCAGGCCTAAATTACTACAAACCAAACAAAGACATGTTTTATTTAACAACTCACTGAACACATTTTATTTTACGGTTATATGGTGTCAAACATATGGTTACGGACCACACAGATATTGAGAGAGGAAACCCGCTGTCGCCACTTCATGGGCTACTCTTTCCGATTAGTAGCAAGGGATCTTTTATATGCACCATCCCACAGACAGGGTAGTATATACCACGGCCTTTGATATACCAGTCGTGGTGCACTGGCTGGAATGAGAAACAGCCCAATGAGCCCACCGACGGGGATCGATCCCCCACCGACCGCGCATCAAGCGAACGCTGTACCAATGGGCTACACCCCGCCCCCACAAACCAAACAAGTCTTAAAGGTAGTATGATTACAGATACCTTTTCCACTCGAAATTCACTGAGTGTCTCCACACGTTTTCCAAGTACGTCGATCGGCTCTTTAAACCTGTTACTGCCGATAATGTCTTCGAGAAACTCCAGCATTCCGTCCTCATGTTCTGTCAAGGCTTTTGGTTTCATCATGGCAATCTGCTCAACTTCACCCTACATCATGAGAAAGACAAACAAAGTACTGTCAGTAGTCAACTATTACCAATTAGTCGGTAAAATCCCATTTGCGACAGTAACACCAGCATTGTAATGAATGAATCAGGGCTCAATATTTACCTTTAAGTTCACGTGAACTGCCAATCGGTTTATGTGGTAAACATTTACATTCTAAAATTAAATGTAACAAAATTCAAGATTATCAGAACTTTATTCACTAAGAAAACATATATTGTGTTACCTAGGTGAAAAACACGTGAACAGAGGTCCGGTTACCCATGATTTTGAAATATTGTCCTTTGTGAATGTTTAACAACACCCAAGCATGAAAAATACATCAGCTATTGGGTGTCAAACTTTGAAAAATGCATCAATGATACATTTGTAAGAATGAATCTGAGGTAGTAAACATGTTTTACAGAAACCGATAATATGTCATCTATTAAAGTAAATCTGTGACAGTAAAACCAGCAATCACTGTCGAAAAAAAAAAAAAATACTTTATTAACATCCACAAATGGTCTTGAAAATAACAAAATAGTTATTCCCTAATTATTGTTCATCAATCTGTTCAATCTAATAATTTTTACAGTACCAAATATTTTGCAGGGTTCACTCTGGGAAAGCAGAAAATTTCACCAAATTATTTACACCACTTTAAAAATTTCAAAAACCCTATTTATTTTCCACCAAAACATCCATAATTATATGCAATTTTTTCAACTTTTTTTTTTACCAATTTGGTTTTTTTTTTGGAATTGGCAAATTTGGTGAGTTGCAGAGCTAGCCCTGTTTTATAAAAAGACATAAATTTGTCATTGTCAAAAAACACTGTATTATCCATATGGGTCAACATAACAGTTAATAATAATCATACGAAGCACACGTGTAATAACAAGTGTGATGACATAGTTTTGTCATTGTAAAAAAACACTCTGTATTATCCATATGGGTCAACATAACAGTTAATAATAATCATACGAAGCACACGTGTAATAACAAGTGTAAAGACATAAATTTGTCATTGTAAAAAAACACTGTATTATCCATATGGGTCAACATAACAGTTAATAATAATCAAACGAAGCACACGTGTAATAACAAGTGTAAAGACATAAATTTGTCACTGTAAAAAAACACTGTATTATCCATATGGGTCAACATAACAGTTAATAATAATCATACGAAGCACACGTGTAATAACAAGTGTAAAGACATAAATTTGTCATTGTAAAAAAACACTGTATTATCCATATGGGTCAACATAACAGTTAATAATAATCATACGAAGCACACGTGTAATAACAAGTGTAAAGACATAAATTTGTCACTGTAAAAAAACACTGTATTATCCATATGGGTCAACATAACAGTTAATAATAATCATACGAAGCACACGTGTAATAACAAGTGTAATGACATAAATTTGTCATTGTAAAAAAACACTGTATTATCCATATGGGTCAACATAACAGTTAATAATAATCATACGAAGCACACGTGTAATAACAAGTGTGATGACGTAGTTTTGGGAAGCGACGTCATAACATGACGTTTCTTCTCCAGTCCTAGCTCAGACTGTGTATTTGAAATATGACTTCAGTTCGTCCTCCTTCTAGTTGTGGCTGAAACATTTTAAGTTGGGTCTTGTTATTCATAAAGAAAACAATAATACTAATATGGATAATAAAGAAATTATTACACTCGCATGCGAGTCGTACTGATTTTACTAAACTTGTGTCAGGATTCATGTATTACCCTCACTCTAGCTTGGGCAATACAAAATTCCTGACACTCATTTCGTAAAATCAGTATGACACACAAGCTCGTATAATAATCGTTATGTATTTTTCATTTGGATTTTGGTATTAAAAAATCTTACTTACTTGCAAAATAAGAAACCTGTTGTGATCGAGGTCAATGCCAAATCCGCGGAGTAGTTTTGCGACTTCTTTGTACGAGCTCTTCTTCCCGTCCACCGAGTAGTGGGAGGAGCTGTCTTTGTACGCTGTGCGGGAAACTACCACCTTTGAATTCGGCACAATCGTAAACTCATCGTCACCAGGCTAAAATCAAAACACACTTGCAGAACAAAAACCCCTACAATTGCCCATGGCAATCGGCAACGCTATGGAGTTAATAATTCTCCACGGCACCTTTTTTGTCTTGGGACTATGTTCAGGGTTTTTTTTCAATGACATTTTCTTTATGGCAGGGATTGGAACAATAATAATACCTCTGACCTCACTCTCGCTCTCCATGACTCCCCTGAGTCTAGTTCAGGGAGACTAATTTTTAGCTCCCCTTAGTATGTGAATATATATAGTATCAACATGGTGATATTTTAAATGGCTCCCCATAATCTAATTTAGGGTAGTAATTAACCAGACTGCTCAGTTTCTTCATGTTTAGGTAAAGGTAAAGTTAAAACCATGAAAAATACAGCCAACAGTATCACATACAGTGAAATTAATTTTCATTAAATTTTTAAAAGATTAATATAAAATGATTTGAAGTTTTAAGTCTTTAAAATACATACAAACAATACAATATAGTATCATAAGACTTTGAAAATTTGATGTTTCAACACTAAAATAATTTTATCTGTGACTCATTTTATTCTCCAACATATAGAATTTAATATGCATTAGCCATTTATTATTCTAGTTGGTAATTACAGAATATAGAATATACATGAAAATATAAAAAGGCATACAAACCCCAGTGTCTATGATCATCTGGAAATGAACTGCGACCGAGCAAAATGAAATGTCTTTGTGGTTTTGACTGTTGTGAATCAAGACACTGATTTTTTTGGATCTAATTTTGTTGGCTCGGTAACCAAACACAAACAACATGGAGTCTATAACATTGGACTTGCCACTTCCATTTGGGCCAACAATAGACGTAAAACTCTGAAAAACAAAATTAAAAAGTCAGGGTTAATCATCAAAATTTAACTTCAAGCCCATGACACTGAATTTGAAAAGTAAAGTATTCTTTAACAAAAAACTTGAGATTTTTATTTTTTTTAACTTTAAAAATTACATGATATTAACTTTATTTGTCAGTAACTTTGGTTTTACTTCAAATTTGGGTAGGATGGGTGGGTCAGACACAATGTTTGTATTAATTTTGTAAAAATTAATATCCAATATTTTTGACATACTAATTTAATGTGCCACTTTAATTAAATTTGAACAGCAAAAAAGTCAAGACTGTTAACATAAAAAGAATTCATAATCCAAGCAACATATAAATCTTTATAAGAATATAATGCAAACATTACTTTTTATTTACCTTATGAAATGGTCCAAGAGTCTGTACCCCAGCATAAGACTTGAAATTTTCATTCACAATATGTGAAATCATTAGACGTGGCCCATTTATGTCATATGTGGCCACAGATTCGGGTGCTGAAGGTATCTCAATCTCTCCATAATCTGAAGAGAAAAAAGGAAGGTGAAAATATGTGTAACTTAAGATCACAATTGAATACATATGTACAAATAGAAAAAGAAGGAAAGTTAGGTTTCATTTTCAATCTAACTTGATTTGCATGCTAATAATCCATAATGATTTGAAACATTATATAGAAAAAATAATTTATAATCAGTTTCTAAATTCAAATACCTCACATTAATCAAAATTCAGGAACTCTTTTGAAATGGATTTAAAGTAATGGAATGGTTAATTCAGCACAACATGACATTTGGTCTAAGAGTATTGCTGGTAGAGAGGAAAAACATTTAAATACATACATGTTTTTAAAATTTCAATTAAGTAGCGACATTTGCTAGTGTATTAAAAATGGATTAGCAACTACTATAACATTTTAAAAGTGTGTAATGATTTCTGAACAAAATGTTCCCTGGATCAGCCATCGAAATAAGTCGAGAATGGTCAATGAGGTACCAGGAGGTTACCACATGCTAAGAAAATTAAGAATGATACACAATTTGTTTCACATGACAAAAAAAAAAAAACACCTAACTACATGTACAGTGAAACCCCTCTATACCGGATATCCATGGGACTATGTAAAATGTCCAGTTATCACAGGTGTCCAGTTTTAAGGGGTCTGCATTTACTTCACTACCTTCCGTTCTACATTAAATAGCGAAAGTGATAAAGTGTTTCAAAACAACAAGAACAACAATGATGTGTGGAAAACAAATTGCATTTATGTGGCATTCAGCTTATCAAACTTGCATGAGTTATTAAACCGCCGTTTATTTCCGCTAATGTTATTTTCAAACTCTGCCTTATAAACCTTTTGTTTCTTTATGATGTCTCCAACTGTTGATTTTCCGATACTAAACTTTTCATTCAAAGTTCTTAACATTGGTTTAGGTATACTTTTGAAACTGTTAATTATTTTAAGTTTATCATCGAGTGATAGTTCAACACAGCGACGTTTAGCTGGACCGTGAAAATCAATATGAAACTAAAACATTACTAACATCTGTTCAACAATGAAAAGCCAACGTTACTTTTGTGTCCTCTTTATTTCGCTAAATAAACGCTTTTAAAAGAACAACAAATTCACACAGCAGGAAGACAGTGAATTAAATTTATTGTTAGTTTTGTCGATCTTTGAAGCAAGTCATGAGACACGTTTGTGAATGAACATATATAGACCGTAAATCACATTCGTAACTTAATAAAAACACCTAACCCAAACCCAAACTTAATCTATCTTAACCAAAATTACAACACAATGCATACATGTGTTAATTAAATATCACAGCTGGTGATGCCAAACCGTGCCTACTTAGCAGTGTGTAACAGTGATTACATTGATAACAGCAAACCTGAGCATACGCATATTACGTGTTCGCAGACAGGTAATCTGGCTGGAGTGATATTAGGAGCAATAAGTGGCACCATATTGATTGATATCGGTTTGATCATCCAGTTTTCATGGGAAGCTTTACACTAAATTGAAACATTAGGACCAAATTGTTTGTCCAGTTTAGAGGGGTTTCCAGTTTTAGAGAGGTACAATTTAGTGTTAAAAGTTGTATAAAGCATGGGAACGTGGAGAACGTCTGATTTTATAGGGATTCCAGTTTAGAGGGGGTCCTGTGTTGAGGGGTTTCACTGTATATATATATCCTGGTGTTAATGGGAATTGTAAAGTTGATAATATGTCGTTTTCAGGCCTGCAATTTATGTGTTACCCGACACCATGGATGCTTACTTCGATGCCTGCTGGACTAACACTTAAGTTTTCTTTTGACAGGACCAAATATTCAAACCTTTAATGTTAAAAGCTCTGGTGGCTGCAGGTGTCATGGGTGGCGCTACATCCATCTCTTCTTCCCCACTGACTGGCATTTTTGGTTTGTTACCTCAGTCTAAAAAATAATATTTTGAAACATTACCATCCAGTGTTTCTGCTAGAAATAAATTATGGGTATGGCACTATGTTATTGAATGCAACCAGTCAACAGGGGCTATGGGGAGCCTTCTCCACAAAGAAAATGGGTTACATTTAGGGTTAGGCTTAAGAAAATCATACAATAATGATAAGAGTCATTAATTTTGTCAAAATGTTAACTTAAAAAAATAATAATTTGGGTATGGCGCCATACCCATTTTACCCTATGGCAGAAACCCTGCCATCAATGAATTGATGTATCATGCAGTTTTTATTAATAGGTAATAAGTTGTAATTTCCAGTAGTTACTGCTGAGCACTGTCATGCCGTCTACTTTTCATGCTTAGTTAAATATAACTCATTGAGTTTCCTACCCGTATTTATATTTTAAATACTTTTAGCACAAAGAGTTTTGCCCATTTCGTGTATTAAAAATTAAAGTTTGTTTCAATTAACGATATGACTAGAGCACATTGATTTTTTAATCATCGGCTATTGGATATAAAACATTTGGTAATTTTGTCATAAGTCTTAGAGAGGAAACCTGCTACATTTCTCCATTAGTTACAAGGGATCTTTTATATGTACTATCTCACAAACAGGATAGCACACACCACAGCCTTTGATATACCAGTAGTGGTCCAATGGCTGGAAACAAAATAGCCAAACCCACTGACAGGGATCGACCCTAGACCGACTGTGCATCAGGCAAGCACTTTACCACTGAGCTATGTCCAGCCCCTTTGAAGTATTGAATGTGTGTGTTGATACTGAATTATGAAATATAAACACTGAGATTACGAAGGTGTTTTTTTGTTGTTGTTTTTAAAAGCTGAAATTTTCATAATAAATCACGGAGCAGTTATAGAATCTGTCCGCCACTAATCCTTCTGTAAAAAGAGGGATTTTTTGGTGGGGATTCTTAAAAAAAGTGGGGCATGGGTTTTTGCGGGGGGAAAAGAAAGAATTTTTTTTTTTTTATTTAGAAAAATAAAAAATATGGACATCAAGACTTATAGGGGGGGCCAGCCCCCCCCCCCAGCCCCCCCAGCCCCCCTTGCTAACCCTAATCACTCTGTAGCCGTGTAGGCTATCAACACTCCTCTGTAACAATCGACCGACAAAGTTCCTAAATTAAAATAAAGTAAAACAGAAAATCACTCGACCCTATGTTCCTAAAACAAACTAAACCCTAACCGTTCCTGAAATAAAACACAAAATAACGCAAAGTTCCTAAAATAAAATAAAATAGAAATTAATATTGGCTTTATTTTAGTAATCGTCAGAGTAGTTAAAATTATCGAAAATTACATATTCGTTATTTAATGCATAGTAAATGGTTGTACTTAGGTGGCGGACATATTCTATAACCGTACCTAAATCACAAACATCCTTAATTTCATTAGGTTTTTAATTGTTATGTTTGTTTTCTAATGCACAGTTCCCATGTTTAACATCCAATTTGTCATGCTGTTTGTTGTTCTTTTGTTAACGTTTGCTTCATATTTTGCATTTACTTAAATTACTATGATTTAGTGATTTACCAATCCCTGGCAATGGTCCAGTCCAATCAATGAATCATGGACCAATCATGTCCAATGGTAAATATTAAAATAAACATCTTATAAGTTATAGGGGAACTGGAGGAACTCTTGTCATTTGATATCACACACATTATAATATACCCATGAGACAATCCTGCTACAATGCTACTGAGGCCTAATCGTGTCAAACGTAGCTTTCAGTTTTAAATCGCCTTTAATCGGTCGAGGACACTGACAGGCTATATTTTGAATTTGAAGTAATATTTTATGAGAAAAATACAAGTCATGAAGTGGGTTACGTTATCAGTTACAGCTACGCACAATATAACTATAAAATGTTCACTAAGGAAGTAGTAATTTGAATTTATATTGCAAAAATTACCTTCTTCTTCTTGAATCTGGCGCTTAAATTTCAAACTGAGATCCGTCAAATTGATACGAAATCGAAACCAACCAGTCTAGCATAAAAATACGTTGCAGCTAAAACTCGTATACTCTGCCATGAAAGATATAGCCTAAAAGACAAACATTTAGCCTACGTTTTTATTTAGAAAATATATATGTAGAGCTCCATCTACAGTCCGTCCCACGGGGAACGCCTTTATTCATAATATGGAAGTTATTACAAGTCATTTATTTCTGAGCCGATTGATTTGTAAATTGCACACAAAAAATAGTGGGTCTTTTGTTTTTTCAAAAACACTTACTTTTCTTCTTACGTCAAACCAAAAAAAAGAAGAAATTTTATAGAATGATGGGATGGACTATAGGATGTTAACTCAGAACATTTAAAACACCTGGCTGCTAATAAAACAAACTTGTGAGCGGGGTAAAAAAAAACCAGGGCAGGTCGGGGTCTGTGCCTTCTCTCCAACCTAACATTTAAAACTTTGGGTTTGGTGTGTCCATATTTGAATATCAATAATAAAAAATCTAAATTTATGAAACAGACAACCTTTGATCACTGACAACCATATTGTTTGAAGGAAATTCAAATTCTATGTTGGTAAATAGACGAGCCAAAAATATATAAAATAATAATAATAAGGTAGGTTTGCTTGCTTGCTCATATCTCTTTCCGTGCTTATATCCAATTAAGGTTCAAGTACGCTCTCCTGGATACACAAGTCAGCTATTTGGACAGACTGCCCAGAACAGAGGGTTAGTCGTTAGATATTAGTGGTTAGTGAGAGAGAAGTCGGTGTAGTGGTTTTACACCTATCCATTGCATGAGTCGTTAAAACTCGTTCTGGGTGGGAGCCGGTACCGGGCAGCGAACCCAGTAGCTACCAGTCTGATGGCTTAACCACGACACCACCGAGGCCGGTAAGGTGGGCTAACGACGAAGCCGCTGATGGTCCATCGTTGGTTTATCGACAGAATGCTATAATTTGGGAGGTGGCGGGGGGGGGGGGGGGGGGGGGGGTAATAACAACAACAAAAAAACACCCCAACCTTCACAACAACCAACGAAATGTTTTTGGTTAGTGTTGGGAATCACTTAGAATTTAATAATGATGATAGAATAATAATTCTATAAAAAAATGTTTTATCCCACTGCCCTTTTTCCTTTCTCACCTTTGACTTCCAACGCAACTCCTATCTTTCCTCCTATATTTAAACTTCCTTTGCTGTCCACTTCCACATCCGTGTCCTTGTCTCCCCAACCGCGACATGTGCTTGTCTCTTGTGGCACACCTGCCATTACCCTTCAGTTTTTATCTATAGGTTTAGTCTGACCACTTCAGGGTGTTTAGTAGTTACTTCAGGTGTTGTTAAGAGGCACTTGTTACCACCTACTATACTCCACTACTACCGGCAGTCGGTCAGACCAGTTTTATTAGCGGCAGAGGACGAGGATGCCAGGTGGGTGCAGGTAAGTAATGGTGGTTCATGTCTACTTACAGAGCGTTCTGTTTGTATTGGTTAACGAATGAATTAATCACCGGCTTTTGGTAATTTTGGTATTTCCCACAGTATTCAGAGGAAACACCAGGCCTGTAGGAACGATTTTGGAAGTGTGTGTGTGGGGGGGGGGGGGGGGGGGGCACTGACGGACCGGGTACAAACTCTATATCAGATTTTGGTTAAAATGGCAAACATTAATGTGATAACAAAAAGGCTCACAAGTGTCCCCCGGATCCTGAACACTACGAGGTTTCGTTAACAGGAAGGGTTATTTTATATGCATGTCCTACTTTCACATAGACACGATAGCACATACCACGTACGGCCTTTGATATACCAATTGTATGGCACTGGTTGGGATAACAACAGGAAGTTATACAGGAACGTTCATGTAGCCTAATACATCAACATTTTAAATTATGGTTGTTTGGTGTTTAATTTAACAAATGCTTTGATTTGTTTAGGTTTTCTTAATGGACATTTTATCTAAAGGCTGAAACTCCACTGCTCAAAGCCCTTTTTTTCTTTTCTTTTTTTATGTATTTGCCAGAAAGCATGACTCGACCCCCCTCCCCCCTAGAAAGAATAAACGTCGATCACTACACTGCACAATTTCATAATTTTTTGCACACATCCCCTCCCCCCCCCCCCCCCCAAGGTCTTTGATATATCAACCTTGGGGCACTGCTAGTACATATAATATATATATATATATATATATATAACTAATAAAAAAACCAACCAACCAAACAAACAACCTCCGAGGCCATCAAAAGGGATCGATCCTAAAACACATCAAACCTACGATGAAGAAGGATTAAAGAAATGGTTTATTTAACGACGTACTCAAAACATTTTATTTACGGTTATATGGCGTCGGACATATGGAATATTTTTATTATTTAAGCATTGAGAACAGTTAATCCAATCACATTTGGTGCATATAAGACGCCACACTCCGCATTGGATTCGCTATGCTGGCTTTTCCAAGTTAAAAATAAACCCAGTATTTTGAAAGTGGGACACTTTTGACGGGCTTCTATAGAGTGTGTGCGATGACGTCACAGTTTCTGTGTACGCAAGTCCCGGCAGCCATTTTGGAGGACAAACAAAAGAAGTATTATCATTGTTAGTGTTCAGCGAAGTAGAAAATTGATGTTATTATGTCTAAACAACTAAAATCATTACCCGTGCCTAAACCAGGTTATGTTGGTACACTGGATAGTCTATCTAGAGACCGATATTTAAGCAAAATAAGTATTATTAATAATGTCGATCCATATGAAGTGACGAAACTCGAGTGGTCCAACAGTGAGAAAAACTTTCCGAGTGTTTTGTATCCAGACATTGTAAATTACTTGATATTTACAAAAAGTTTTTATACTATGGACGACATGAAGGCATGGAAAAGTTTAGATGCTTTTAACCAGCTGACCTCTGGATGGATTAGTGACGTTGCAGTCTGCATTAAGAATGGATTTCACATTGTTCGAGCGAAGGTAGGTCACGTGTTCATATAATATATATATACTATAGAGATATACCAGGGCTTTAAGTGTCACTAATTTGGGGACTTTGTTTAAGCATAAGAAGGACTTTTTGGTGCAGTAATTATTAAGTTAATATTTTAGTAGGGCTTGAGGTCAGCATGTTTGTACTTAATTTTGGCATACGATATGTATTTGTACTTCACTTCAGTGCAATCAAAAGCCCTGTACATACTACTACTATAAGTACGGAAAAATATCCGCCCGGTCCCCCCTAACCCTAACCCCAACCCCTAACCCTAACTAATAATAATAATGGAGGGGACCAGGCGGATATTATACCATTTATTGATTAAACAAACCAATACATTGTTATATATACATGTATGAACCTTGACTTAGAAGAAATGCTGTTTGCTGTAATTTATTAAGAATTTACTTATCAGATATATAACTATAACCAATATAACTTAAACATGTGGTAAATGATTGTAATATTTTTTATTGCTACTAATAACATACTTTTTATTGAAGTTATAAAGTAAAATTATCAATACAAATTATTTCAGGTGTTACATTCGCAAAGACTGAGAGAAAAGCCTTTGCAACCCTGGGTCATTGCGGAGAAGAATGGCATGGTCTGCACAACACACTGTGATTGTATGGCAGGGTTAGGTGAGGCTTGCACACACATTGCAACACTACTGTTTGCAATTGATGCAACTGTGAAGATCAGAGATTCGAAGACTGTCACCCAAGAGCCGGCCTATTGGCTTTTACCGTCTGCACTGAAAGACATAAAGTATCGACCAGTCGGCGAGATTGACTTCACATCAGCCCAGACCAAACGCTTGAATTTGGACCATTCAATTGCAACTGGGACGCCTGTTGCATGTCGTATTCGCCAGCCTAAGGAAATACCTGCTCCAAGTGCTAACAGATTGGACAAGTTCCTGCAGGGACTTAGTATTGGTAGGGTAAAACCTGCTGTCTTATCAGTTATAGAACCGTTCAATGATCACTTCATTCCTCAACAGGCTCAAAATATTTTTCCAGATGTTCTTTCTGACATGTGCCAAGAAGAACTTTATATGCAACCGTATAACATCATTTTGCAAAAATGTACTTCAGTTAACATCAGTGCTACAAGGGAGCAGATTGAAGCCACAGAAATGGCAACTAGGGGTCAATCAAATTCCCGACTGTGGCAGCGTTATCGAGCGGGGCGCATAACTGCATCAAAATTCCGAAAGGTTTGTAAAACTGATCCTTCACAGCCATCTCCCAGCTTGATTAAGGATATTTGCTATCCCCGAGAAAAAAAATGTAAATACACCAGCAACACGATGGGGTCTGTTAAAGGAAAGAAAAGCAAAGGAGCAGTACTTGGAGCTGATGAAAATGAAACATGTCAACTTCAAGATGAGAGATTCTGGTTTTGTCATTAGTGAGGAGCACCCACAGATTGGAGCATCACCCGATGGATGTGTCACCTGTGACTGTTGTGGTGATGGTTGCTTAGAAATAAAATGCCCGTATCTCATCAGAGACAGAGATCTTCAAAATGTTAAATCTGAAGAAATGTGTTTGGTTTTAATGAGGAAGGTAAATGGATGTTGGACAGAAAACATGAATACTTTTACCAAGTTCAGTGTCAGCTGTTTGTTTGTGGACGAACGTATGGAGACTTTTATCTCTGGACAACCAAATCCTATCACTGCGAAAGGATTTACAAAGAGGAGACATTCTGGCCAGATACTACACAAGCAGTTCTATTCATTTTTCAAGTTGGAATTCTGCCAGAGTTGCTTGCGAAATATTATTCACGGATGCCTCTACTTGACCACACAAATCAGCAAAAGAAAGCAAGCCCTCAAGCTGAGATTGCCGAAGTGTGGTGTTTCTGCAAAAAGGAAGAATTTGGAGACATGGTTGCTTGCGACGGTCAGAACTGCCCCATTCATTGGTTCCACTATGGGTGTGTAGGTATATTGACAGAACCTAAAGGCAAGTGGTACTGCCCTGAATGCAGAAAAGACAGGAGGAAATCAAGAATGGTGAAGCGATAATGAACAAGGAGAAAATCATGAATGATAAAGGGATAACAGAAATAACATTATTAAACTGAAATGTTAACATTAATAACATTATATGTGGACAAAAACCAAAACATGTCTGTAGTTTTCCATTAATATGGAAATCCAAGCTACACTGAAGAGTCCTGGAGGGACGAAACATGTTTTAACTTATGTAGTGGCAAAGTATTCACTGTAGCTGTTTTGACATAGTGTTGAAATAACCCATATGCTAGACACAAATTGGCCATTGAACATTTAAAAAGTTTACTTATAAGTAAGGTCAGGACACTTGGGTCACACAAAACTGATGATGTGCAGTATGAACAATTAACTGATAGAAACATGTAGATAGATGACCAATGTACATACTATATGTATTAAATTCCAAACTACTAAACATTTAAATATACACATGTATTTCATTTATTGATATTCATGAATAAAGTATAACTGACCATTTGTTAATCTGGAGAAAATAAATTATACAAATTTAAACACAAAAATGCTAAATTTGTAGTAAAGTTTTATTTAGTTGACTGAGGTATGTAGTGTCCTGTCTATGGGAAAGTTCACATAAAATATTTTATTTTAACAATACCGTACATCAATGCCAGTATAATCACAAGTAAAATGTGTTGAGAGTATTGTTAATAAAACAATCCCCCCCCCCCCCCCTCCCATTGGTGTTAAAGAGAAAAAATGAGCTATATATATAGCTGAACAATGGGGAGTCATTTGGATTAGAATATCATGTTTCTTTCCCAAGTGTGCCACATTTTTTTTTTTAGTCTGTGGCTCATACATGTACTAATAGATGTTCTCACCATATTATTTCAGTTAACTCGATAGAACACTTGTGTGTCTTTAACAGAGAAACATGTTTCGTCCCTCCAGGACTCATCAGTGTAGCTTGGATTTCAATATTAATGAAAAAACTACAGACATGTTTTGGTTTTGTCCACATTTAATTTCTAAATACTGTCTCACTGCTGATAACTAGAGTTATAGCCTCAATATTTGTAATATGCTTTTTTTTTATAAAGATGTTCAGGATAGGTTTTGTGGAGTACAACATGTACATTTAGGTCACACATCTTGTTGCTTCACATACATGTAAACATTTGTTAACTGTTATAGCAGAAATGTACATGTACACCAAATAAGTATGGCTGCAGTTGAATAGGTTTTTGCAGGATTCCAAATTGTGGTAAGCAGTTGTCAAGTGTTTTTAATCAGATGGAACAATCGGCCCATTCAAATTAATTAAAGCACAGCAAACAACAGCAATTTTGTCGACAGTGGTAACATCTTTACCATCCTTGACAATCAAATAATCTATTGGAAGAGTTTCAGCAAGTAAAGTGTATTTCTGCCTCAACAATCCAATAACACGCTCTACATGAATTCGAAGATGGGCAATTTTACGTGATTTTTCCAGTTCCAATGCAGGCATCTGAGTTTTCCCTTTAGTGAATGCGGGCATTTTTATAGTTGCCATCATAAGTCCAACACTATCAGCGATGTCGAAATCTCTGTCAGCTAAAATAACATCACCAGGCAGAAGTTTATTGAGAAATCCACAGTGTTCAGTCAAGAACTTATCACTGACTCGACCACCCCAGGCTCTTGAAATGAAGGAAACTGTTCCCTGTGGTGTAATTCCAATAAGAAATTTAACAGTATTGTGGTGCTTGTATGTTGACCAAGTAAGGGCCCTTGCCTCCAGATTGGAAGGTGTGTCAATGAAAACCTCAAAACAGTCTATTATGACAACAACTTTAGATTCTAAGTAACGACGGAATTCCATAGGCATTGTCTTCTTCAATTCATCACGTCCTGGCCAATTGATAAGTGGTTGAAGCATAACATGTAAAATATCAATTGTATTTAAAAAGGTTCTTGAGACTGTTGTCTTATCAATATTAAAAATAAACCCTAAAAGTACATTTGTAACATTTAACCTAAGTTTCATCAGTGTAAGCAATAGCTGTTGAAATCCAGATAATGCTGATCTGGGTGTGACATTTTGATGTATTGAAATGTATTCCAGAAGTTGCATTAGAATGTGATGAGTTGGCAGTCCAGTCATAAAGTTAACTTTCTCATCATTGCCTTTCAACCCTTCTTCAGTTAGTTTCATGGAAGCCAAACTCACATTTCAAATCAATATTTTCAACTGTGAGTCTTCTCATTTCCTCTTCCATTGACACAAGTTGATCACCAGTAGTTGATGTTTTGGCTTTCCTTTGTAGTGGTGTCGTCAGATGGTTCAACTTCGGTGGACTGGTCTTCAACTATCACGTCTTGGAGAGATAGTAGGACTGAGCTGCTTCAGTCCTTTTCCGTTTTGTGGTGCGGCCAATGATCCGTTCATGTCGAGAAGAATTTTCTTTTCCTGTGGTCAATTTAAATTTATCATGACCAAGATGTAATGTTGGTGCCCAATCTGGATTAGTCTTGTCATAAAGGGCTGAAGGTTTACCTGCATAACACAAGAGAATTATAACTTAAAATGATAAAACAAATTTAATATATTAATATCTACATCAAAAAGCAATACAAGGCCTATTACAATCACTTACTGTAAAAAAAATAATTAATTTATATTAATTTTAATCAAATGTTAATAAGTATAAAAAAAACTAGTGTGCATGCGAGTTTATGTAGTATGAATTGTAAAATACCAGTGCAAATGATATAAATAATAAACAACTTTGTTTGGACAGGTTTTAAATGTGGTTTTTTGTTTTTTTATTATTATTTTTAATTATTTACTAAATGTCTTTATTTACTAGGCCTACATTTTACTACTAAATCTTGTAAATCTAAATGTCAACATTTCATACAATGTATGCACCCCAATATTATAATGCAAGCTCTCCCAGAGAGAGAGAGAGAGAGAAGATAGAGATAGATAGAGAGAGAGAGAGAAGAGGGAGAGAGAAGATAGAGAGAGGGATAGAGAGAGAGAGACACACACAGACATATACTGACATAGTTTGGATTAGGTAGAAATTAATAAAATGTTAACTCACCATTTATAAAATGCAAAGAACAGATGCGAAAATATGGGTAACTTGATGGTTTTATATCGACCCGTCCAATGTTCGAAAGCCACACTCGTCTCCGTTCGTCTGACAATTCGTGGGTCTGTTCTCCTTGTGACAAACGAACTGTTGGAAGTCTGAAGAAGGAAAATGCACAGTCTCTGCCCGCACGGTTTCCGCAACCAAAAACCCCACAGAATTTTACCATTTTAAGTATATTACAAAACAACAACAACGTATACAACAATGCACAAAGCTTGTGCTCAAAGCTTGTCCTCCAAAATGGCGGATCGCAAAAGTGGTGACGTCACGCGCACTGGCCCTATTGACGTCAAATACGGCTAAAAATAGCACGGTTTAGCTACTGTTGCATTACAAAATGGCGAGAATTGGTCGAAGTGCGTAGTAAGCATTTGACGATATGCGTTAATGGCAACAACTCGCGAGTGAATTAAAAGTGCATTTATGCTTGTATTTGAACTTAGAACTTGATTTTATAAGACTGAAACCAGAGATGGCAGCTTTAAGGACCACGCAGATATTGATGGAGGAAATCCCGCGCTGTTGCCACTTCATGGGCTACTCGTTTCGATTAGCAGCAAGGGATCTTTTAATATGCACCATCCCACAGACAGGATAGCACGTACGGCATTTGATGTACCAGTCGTGGTGCACTGGCAGGAGCGATAAATAGCCAAATGAGCCCATTAACGGGGATCGATCCCTAGCTCACCGCGCACCAAGCGAGCGCTTTACCACTGGGCCAAACTTACGATGAATGCTAAAACCTAGCCACAGTTTCATCAAAACCTAAGAATGATATGCACACTTGAAGCGTAATGCGACAGTTACAATATTCACATCACCTTTTATTTTGAACTACGTTATTAACAAAATGTAAGCATATTTACTATGAATATAAATTATTATAATAAATGTTTGTTTTTATCAAATTTATGTAACTATAAATAAAAAATAAATAATAATAATTTTGTGTTAGGACTGTATCCAAAATGTTATCGTTACGTTGGCAAAAACTAAAGTTATTCACGCATCCCATCCACGCCCGACATACACTTATACTCTTGACAAATACTATTTTACCTATAAGTTCAAGGGTCACATACCTGTCAATTTTAAAAGGTGAAGAAAGTTACCTCACCTTCGGGTCAGAGGCAATGAGGCAGATCATTGTAAAAATGCGCGCAAGGTGCTTGTTGGTATAGGAATTATTTTAAATGTCTGCAATTATATATTAGTTATGCAGTCATTATTTGATACACTTTACGTCTTGTTTTCTTTATTTCACTATAATAATCTATTGTAAATATAATCTATATGTTTGAAATGGAATTGAATGAAGAACTATGTTGTGCGTGTGAACACAAGTTATAAGTAGGGCACACCCTTGAAACAAGATGGCGGCAGTCATTCGATGTGGACAAGTGGTCATAAAACATGGAACAGAACATAAAAGTGATGGAATTTAAGTTCTGGAACCCAGCATAGCCAATGGTTCAATTACAGCAACAATTTGTTAGCAAACTTTCCTTTCATACAGACAAAAACAATCATTTGTTTTCTTTTATTTCTAAAGTTTTTACCTTGAATCTTGAAGTAATTTGAGAAATCCTGTTACGGAATGAAAATGGCAGTACAACAGGTGAGAATAAATTTATGTTAAAACGTGCCTAGTATTCATAGACAGCATAAATCAATATTGTCAATGTGTTTTTACCGAATAACACATAGTTACCGATCTGTGGTATTCAGGGACATACCGTAGAGTCTACCTGTGAAAGGTTTGTTGACAGTGATGATGTTTATTTTGGGTCAAATGTGTCTTATATGCTTTTGCTTTACAGAAAATATGGACTGGTGTTGTGGGTATGACACTAGTTAGTATATGTTCTTTAGTTCGTTGGTATCAAACCAACAAATGTGTAGTTGTACTAGTTTCCATTTTATGGGAGTTGTGATGCATCATAAATTTGACACATTCTCAAGATTCTGTTTCAAGTGTTACAAAACAGACCACAACAAAATACATGTAACACTAACCAGGAACATGCTACCAAATTGTCAGGGGTGACCGTGCCAAAGTAAAGTCCTTCCAAATTGTCTTTGACAAGACCTATTTCATCCTAAGTGCATGCTTTTGTTTAGAATATATTTAGCAATACGTCATGTGTACAACACAAAACTAAAAGGGGCATGTATATATATTGCATGAAAAAGTGAAAAAAACATTCGGATCATTCATACCATAGCTTACCAGTGTTCGAAACTAGCATTTGTCCATTTGTCCTGACAAGTGAAAATCTGCTCAGACAAACAAAATGTACTTTGGTGGTTGTCCAGTGGACAAGTTAAAATGTTCAATGAAGTTTCATTTTGAGCAATAAAAAACACCGTCCTTGTACTTGAATACTTGAATAAAACAAACTATTTATTTCTAGACAAGTCGATTTCTAGATGTGTTTGTCCGGTGGACTGCAGGGGACAATATTTCGAAATCTGAGGGAACCGGAAGTCGGTTCACGTGGTTTTTACCTAGGTAACCAATTGTTCGGTTACGTGAATAATATTTGCGAAACCCGTGGGTTACCCGATCGGTTACCTCAAAATTACGTTGAAATTATATTTTAAATACATAGTTTTTAGCTGAAACATAAAGTTAAAACAAATACAAAAGAAAACATTTTACAAATAAAAATGTTTTTAATGCTTGCTAAAGTTAACAATATTATAAAAGAACTGAATATCAGCCCCAGTACTGAAACAAAATACAGGGTCGTAGCCAGAAATTTTCTCAGCATTACGCATGCCAAAGGCCTTCCCCTGTGAACATTTTGAAAATCAGGACGCCTGTAGATGCAATCTGAGCCTTTACGGAGGCATTTTTTAAATAATTTTTTTGTAATCTTTTTTAGAGTCAATTTTAAAAGGATATTTTAGAGAACCATCACAGACAGCCTCGACCTATTCCCGGATGTAGTTTTTACATAACGCACATGTGTACTGTGCGTAACGGGCGCTACGCCTTTGAAATATATACATAATCATTCAGTGTTTCTGCCAGAAAGAAATGTTTGGGTATGGAGCTATGGAATTGAATGCAACCACATGCAGTCATCATGGGGTATGGGGGGCCTCCCCCAGAGAGAAAATGGGTTACGTTTAGGGTTATGGTTGAGGAAATCATACAGTAATGATAAGAGTAATTAATTTTGTCAAAATATTACCTTAAAAAAATAAAATATGCCACAAAAATTTGGGTATGGCGCCATACCCGTTTTACCCTCTTGCAAAAACCCCGTCATTTGGAGGGAATCCCTTTTGCGTTGGCTATGCTACTTTCACTTTATCGATGGTACTTCTATACTACAGAGACGTTCCCATGGCTGTTAACTGTCCGTCGTGAGACGGATTTCCGTTGTCAGAGAAATTGTGGAAATTATTTTTTCAGTCAGTTTTTTTTAATATTTTTTAAATGAGAATCCCTTCGGCCGTTTTCGGTTTCCGTAATGTCAACCCGATCGCTTCGGACGTTTTCTTTGCCCCACTGACCCCCTTTAGGGACCCATCCCAGGGTATAAACTACTATACATTTTGGGGCCGGTGAACAGCCCCATTCCCCTAACGTAAATTCCCAATCCAATATCAAACTTTTCCCCAATTAGACCCTTCAACCCAACAGTTTCCCAATAAAGATTCCCAAAGTTGCTCTTATCGTGGACACTTGAACTCATAAAAATGTTTACAAATTTAGCTAATTGTATATATTTTTTAAAAATTACATCGAAAAAGTTTCGTTTTGGTTTTCCGATCGATTATGAACACGTGACGAACAACTCTGACCTGGATATGCAAATTAGGTGTATCCTGTTTTGATACAGTCTGTTGTATTGTAGTTTTTAGTGATAATGCCTACATTGTCTGATATAATATATTTTTGGTAGAAGAATATAACTTTTTGTTTTAATCCATCCATTTGCGTTAACACATATTTGGGATTTACGGACGTAGAAAGTAAAAGTATTGACTTAATGTGCATCCTGCACTACCATTTGCTGTGCTATTTTAAGCAGACCATCTTATTTTGTAAAAAGGTGTGTACATATATGTTTCGTACTTTTTTTCTTCAGATATTTTATTATTATTTAAAAAAAAATTAAAATCATGTTTGGTACGGTTTTTGTAATTAAACCCCCCTAAAAAAAAACGTTACTACAGTAGTAGTAAATTAAGTGAAAAAAACCACCCTAATTTAAATGTGCTACTCACTCCCTTTGAAGTAATGGCCGTACCCGATGTCACACCATGTGACGAACAGCACGTGCGAGTTTGAACATTGTTACAATGTAATAGTTCCGCTGGGAGATTATTAGATTGCGTATTATAGATATTGAGACTTAATAAAATTGATCCGGTGAACAATTAACATTTACCGACCAGCGGTATGTTACTTCTTTATTATTTACGATTGAATAATGGGGTCATTCGAGAACTACTCAACGTGCACTAAGGAGAGTTGGAATTATGGGATGTGTGACAAAACGTAATGGGGGGGGGGGGGGGGGGGGGGTGTTGTTATTGTGCAACGTAATGTTAATTAATAAAGTATACAACCGGTCATTGCCGTTTTATTTTAACATATATGTATTACTAAAGACCCCAAAGTAAAATATGACATGGTCGCAAAACGTTACACGAGCGAGAAGGGTATTAAAACTGCAAGATTTTGCGTTACGTATTGTTAAATGGACACAAAGATCAACAGAGGACTATTCAACGTTACCGTAATGCAGTATCAGACATTGGCTTTTACCCCAATTTTTAACGACCATAATGAATTTGCGATAAGACTACAGCGACCCGATGTAAATGTATTTGAATATTTGATTTGCCGTCCATTAGCTGGCGGTCAAGCCTAAATAAATAATATCAAGTAATAATGCAAACTTTAAAAAAAATGTCCGTAGCTTGTTGAAAGAACACCCCAGCAAATGTCAGCCTAATAGGACTATTTTTTATTAATATAGGTTCACTGCAGGACCCATGTTTTTGTCCAATAAAAAATAAAATAACGGTTTGGGTTGGGAGAAATACATGTTTAAAGTGGACTACAATTGTCATGTAAAACACTACCATTTTGAATGGTGATATAATCATGGCACTGACATCTGCCATCTAAACCCCCAACCAGGGCAATGCCCTGTACCTTGAAATTTCAGTCACAACATTTTACTTTTGTTAACAGCCATGCGTTCCAAATGTTTGGGTTTTTTAAAGCTCATTATGCGATGTTTTTGGATTCCTGTTTTTAACATATGCAAAATTATAGCCAATCTAATATTATATCTACATATATACCTTTAAGAGATAAAATAGCAGTAGATAATTTAGCCGTCCCTACCGGTCTGAACACATTTCTTTAAACTTTTTTAAAAGTTTAGACTGGTCGCAAGTTACAACTGTTGCAATATAATGTTGTTTACTGGTTTTCTGCGCATCAAGTATCTAAAATTCAGCCTAAAACATCTGGCGGAATACTAGTACTAGTAGTAGTATGTCTGGATGAATAAACATCCTCTAATCGTGAAGTTTTAATTTCTGAACGTTTACAGGTCATGACGTAACCAGTTTGCGGTTTGCGTAAATTTAATTTTGTGTAACCGACACGCGAACAGAACGGCGGTTCGCGTGAAATATTATGCCCTGGACTGGTGAAAAATTCTGCTTATTTATCACTGCCTACTGGACAAACAGTTAGTTGGGACAGGTATGAAAATCATTCCATAGTTTTATAAATGTGCAGGGGGTGCAGAAAGTACTCTCCCGCACGCCAAATGTGAAGAAAATTTCTGACAGACAAGTTAAAAATTGCAGCTATCAGTCCTGATGGGCGATTTGTCTTTTTATGAATGACTGTAATTGAATCCACAGATCCAAATTAGCCATTCCAAAATTCCAAACCATTTAAACAAATAATTCAGAATTATGACGAAATACACAACAATACATGTACCACATTGGGAATACACAACATCAGAGTTCCGAAATACACTAGTGCGACATCTGATCACAGAAACGGGTTATAGCGAAAACGATGCTGTGCCAAAACTTACCCCAAACGAAAACGGAACCAAATTGGACACCGCGAAATCCAGCATTGGCTGAAACAGCACCATAATTTAAGGCTATATGGCTAAAACAGTACCAAAATCATGGCAAGTTGTGAACTATATCTTCAATATAACAACAGAGCTCTATATTAATCATTTCTTACTTCGTTTTATTTTTATGTCTATATAGGGCAAATATAAGTATTAAAAGCTAGCTAGATGTCGGTCAACTGCAGACAGTTGTAATCAACCTGCCACTGCAACAAACATTTCTTTAGTTATCTTCAAATTGCAGTCCACATGTGTTTACAGAAAACATTCTTTGTTTACATTATTCAACATTTAATAATGGATGTTCTGACCAGACATTTGCGTCCCAACACCGTTTTCGCAAATTGGGAATTGGGAAACTGATTAACGTGCACATTCAAAGCAAGCTGTTGTAGCGCACACCTGTCCTGGGCACAGGTACTGGCCTCAGCCGGTTCCTCCATTCAGGACTTGCGCAAATAAATTAAAATGTCATTATAGCTGCATTTTTTTCTTGTTTTAAATGGTACCGTTTTCGTCAATACATTTGAGGTGCAAATCCATTTTTCAGATTAGCCAATTGTTAATGTTAATACAAAGTGATCCGAAGTTAGAAACTTTAATTTTATACTATATCAGTTGATGTCAGTGCAGTTGTTAATTTCAAGCCTTGGATTTTGGTGATTTTTTTTTTTTTTTTTTGATTTTGTAAGATCATAAACATGATTTTTTAGAGATATCTGGTGATTCCATTAGAGCTTGGAGATACTGAAATTTCATATTTCTTCGGTATTGGTATTTTGGGGGTGATTTACATCGGTACAGTATTCAGTATTGATACAATACCAATATCGAGCAGTATATTTGGTATACTCTGCTTTAAATGCATGCCCGAATTAAGTCGCACCTGCTAATTTCATTTAAGTGAAATTAAATTCCATCCACAAAGTCCTCATCTCTCTTCTTTTCAGCTATTTTGCGTTTGTTAGATATATTGTTATTGCTTTACTGAATGGCGGATAGCATTTTTCAATACCAAAATTTCGGAATCTTGAAATTTGGTTGGTGCGGTAAATCGGTATTGACATGATACCTATACCGATACCATCCCAAAATCTGGAATTTTGCTGAGGCACAGAATCATGCTAAATTTGCAGCTTGTATAACATTTCTCCACATAGCTCATTGGCAGTTTCTGAGAATTCATAACTGACACCAACAGAACAATGGTTTGTTTGTACCCTTGACCCAGTGTTCCAGTGTGTCAATTAATATTTAACTAGTTATTTTGGGATTCTATCTCATGATCATAAATACAGGTGCAGAGATGGACCATGGATCTTAATTTATATACAGATTGAAAAAAAAGTTTTGTTCAACGACACCACTGGAGCACATCGATTAATTAATCATCGGCTGTTGGATGTCCAACATTTGGTAATTCTGACTCGTAGTCATCAGAGAAAACCTGCTACATTTTTTTCTAATGCAGCAAGGGATCTTTTATATGCATTTTCCCACAGACAGGAAAACACATACCACAGCCTTTGTCCAGTTGTGGTGCACTGGTTGGAACAAGACAAAAACCAGTCAGCTGAATGGATTCACCGAAGTGGTTCAATCCTTCGACGCAAGCACCTCAATCGAGCATTCAACCGAGTTAAATCCCGCCATATACAGATAGATCAATGCATTCCAAAATCTTTCTCAATCTCAATTAGTCCTTTTTAATATATACTCTTCAAAAAAAGATACGCAAAAGGGTACAAATGGGTTATTTATGTTTCCTACCGGTTCATGCTTTGTGAATATAAGGTCCCAAACACATTCCCACGGTTACATTCGATAAAACGCAGCTACTGTACAATAAAGTTCCAAAATGTGAATATTCGCAAAAACGCAGCCACGTGCAAACCATGTCACCACTGCACGTGTGTTGTCTGCACGTGCAACACGAACACCGACAGTATAAAAGTGCAGGGTGTTCGCTTGCCTGGCCTCTGTATCTGGCCGACAGTTGACAATCCAGGACATGCCACGTCTCAGTGAACCGCAGAGAAACAATGCCATCGGCCGACTAGACGCAGGCGAATCCAGAACGGCCGTTGCCAGGGCATTCCATGTGTCCCCAAGCACCATCTCCAGACTGTGGGACCGTTACCAGCAACATGGATCAACACGTGACCTCCCTAGATCCGGTCGACCACGGGTCACTACCCCCGGGCAGGACCGCTACATCCGGGTACGCCACCTTCGGGAACGATTGACTACTGCCACCTCCACAGCCGCAGAAATACCAGGTTTGCGCAGGATATCCGACCAGACCGTACGGAACCGCCTACGTGAGGTAGGAATTCGTGCCAGACGTCCAGTTCGAGGTGTCATCTTAACACCACAACACCGTCGACTCCGACTGCAGTGGTGCCAGATTCATCGACAATGGCCTCAACTGCGATGGAGACAGGTGTGGTTCAGTGACGAGTCCCGATTTCTACTCCGACGTCATGATGGAAGATGTCGCGTGTATAGGCGTCGTGGTGAACGTTATGCGGCAAACTGCGTGCAGGAAGTGGACAGATTCGGCGGGGGTAGTGTCATGGTGTGGGCAGCCATCTCACACACTGGCAGAACTGACCTGGTCCACGTGCAGGGCAACCTGAATGCACAGGGCTACATTGACCAGATCCTCCGGCCACACATCGTTCCAGTTATGGCCAACGCCAACGCAGTGTTCCAACATGACAACGCCAGGCCTCACACAGCACGTCTCACAACGGCTTTCCTACAGAACAACAACATTAATGTCCTTCCTTGGCCATCGATATCACCGGATTTGAACCCAATTGAGCATCTATGGGACGAGTTGGACCGACGCCTCCGACAGCGACAACCACAGCCCCAGACCCTGCCCGAGCTGGCAGCAGCCTTGCAGGCCGAGTGGGCCACCATCCCCCGGGACGTCATCCGTACTCTGGTTGCTTCAATGGGCAGGCAGTGCCAGGCAGTTGTCAAGACACGCGGAGGCCACACCCGGTATTGGATGACCTTGACCTTGGTGGTGTGTCCTATCACTTACTCACAATGGACTAGAGTGAATTGTGAACAATCCTGCAACATTTGGTAATTATTGGACTCACCATTCAATAATTAAATCAATTCTCCAAATGTTACGACAATGTGGTTTTGCGTTTCTTCTTTTGAAGAGTATATTTTGTTGCAGGATTTATTTATCATTGGTTAGGATATAATTCATTGGTAGTGGTATGAAATGTGATTGTCATTGATAGACTCATGTTTTTTTTCTACCCAACCAGTTCCTTTATTTCCTTTTATTAATTTCTTTTTTTTTCCAGACAGCAATACTGTCAGTGTTAGTAATTCGGCTGATATTCACTAAAATTGTCTTATTTCCAAAATATCAGCTTGGGATGAAAAGGTTAACGTTACATATTTTAACTTGTATTTTTTAACAGTCACTATGAAGTCCCACACCCGTGTCCATTTGTTTATTTGATACACAAATAAATGTTATATTTTATTTGAATAATCATTTCATTTCAACTTATTTTCGTGCTCATATCCATTTAACTTTACACTCGGTTATACAGGTATTGTTGGCATGTAAACAAATGACCCATCCACAGCAACACATTACCTAGAGACCTTGCAAATTTGCATACCATTATTAACTGGGTTAGTATACTAAATTATCACATGGGTTTATGACATGAATATCATGGGTAAGTTATAGGATAAATAATATTTACACCACCTTAATAAAAACGAAACTACTGGCGAGATTACACTGATTGAGACATTTGTTGAAAATGGAGATAAAAGGATGACAATAGGGGATCATTTTCAAAAATCATTATTCTTTTTCAGCTATCTTGAAATCTTTATTAAAATATAATATTTATACTTTATTTGGTTCACCAAAACGAATGCCCATTCTGTTAATGACAAACCAACATTATCTCAATATATCTATCAGTACATGTACATTTGTGTCCACATTTCAACTACATGTTATGTTGGCTTAAATTCGTTGTACAAACTTTTTTTTTTTTTTAACTAGATATTGATTGGCAGTCTAAGGGGTCGGACTATTCATAGTCGGCTAAATATACCTAATATTACACAGCCAAGCTGTCAAATGTGTTTTTACATTTTTGGGAGGGCAGGGATGGGTGTTGTGCCCCTCTTTAATTGTCACCAAGTGAGAACACTGATTTGTCTGGGGGTCAGAGATTAGATATCCAGATACATTATGGTTTCAGATGTCTTAAAGATGTGACACTCATTGTAGTAAGGGAGAATCAGTTTACACATGTATTTTTTGCTACATGCATACACAGGTATATGTAACAACAAAATACTACTGTATTGTACATGTAAGTGGTGGGATTTAGCTCAGTTGGTTGAGTGCTCACCTAAGGTGCTTGCATCGCAGAATTGAACCACCTCGGTGGGTCCATTGAACTGACTGGGTTTTTTCTTGCTCCAACCAGTTCACCACAACTGGTCAAAGGCCGTGGTATGTGCTTTCCTGTCTGTGGGGAAAGTGCATATAAAAGATCCCTTGCTGCAATAAGAAAAAAGTAGCGGGCAGGGTTTCTGCACATCGCGAGCGGATTTTAGATGCCCAGAGATGCGAGTTTCTGGCATCTCGGAACACAATCCGGCAGCCAAAACAGTCGGCAAAATTGATCTATTCTGATGCACTAACCGTGAAAATCGTCACAAATTTGGACAAAATAAATTATGTACTTCTATTCTGATAATTTATACTTTTAAAAATTTCCTCTCATCGCCGTTGTTTATCATTTGACTGCGCATGCGCCAGCAGCCATAATATATAGCCAATGATTTCAGGTGGCAGAGAAGTAAATAATAATACACTGTCGACTATATTAACATGAAAGCAAAAAGTTGTTGTTAATATATGCAGGTGTAATTATTGTAAAAAATCTAATTTCTTACTCGATTGCAAACCACATTCGTATTTCTTTTTTTTAATGAGCTGAATTAACAGCTTCCTACATTCGTATACAACCTAATGCTCATTGGTTGATTTACTTCTCTGCTTCCTTCAAGTTCTCTACGTACAATCACAAATTATCGTTACTATTCATGTATCTTGTGAAATAAAATCAGTTGTATACAATTATCGTGTTTGACATTGATTTTGATGTGGTCTTGGATATTTGGAATGCATTCCGACCTCGTCGACTCCTATTCTAATATTATCAGTAGACTAGTGTGAATTCAGGCAGGATTATCAATTCTATTGTGAAAACCACTCAGTTTTAATTGTGTGTGCAGTGGGATTAATAGATGACTTTGTGTCAGTGTTTACCTCATACATGTTATCAAAAGAGAGGATGATAGTTAATACAATAAAAGATTGCTGAGGAAATTGTTCTGAAATAGGTTCTCTTTAAGGATGATAAATTTGATTCAATGGTTCTCAGAATCTGATGATGAAAGTTGGTTTCATACCATGAAACCAACTTTCATCCGCGTATTGTCTGTTCTTCCCAAGCCAAAAACATGCAAAAGAGCTAGATAATTAACATTTGCTAATTAACATTCTCTCTACCTAGCATTTTCTTAGAAAATTTTATGCTAAGAGCTAAAAATTACCTTAAAACCCCCCACTGCTCTGCAGATTGATGGGTGGGATATCCCCCCCATTTTAGAATCATGGGAAGGGGGGATAAATCCCCCCATCCCCCTCTGTATGAAACCCTGGCAGGTTTTCTCTAATGACTATGTATCAGTATTATCAAATGTTGGGTATCCAAGAGCCGATGATTAATTAATCAATGTGCTCTAATGGTGTCGTAAAACAAAACAAACTTCTCTTTTTTTGTACATGTAGTGTTAGGATTATTTTATTTATAAATACTGTTAATAGCAAATGCTATTTAAGATTGTTTGTCATTTTTTTGTGAATTTATCCATGTATAACTCGTGTAGCTTAGCAAAATGATTCTATACTACATTTGTCACTGTTATACATTGATAACTTCAAAAAAAATGGAAAACAATTCTTATAATTACAAACACAACTTATTTCAATAAAAATACACACTTGAAAAAACAGTTTCTGTAGTCCTTTACATGATCAGTTTTATGTAATGACATCATTTTCTGAGCTTCAACAAAGAAAAACATTTGTTTTTTAAGTGGTATTGTACAATTCTAATATTATAATTCTTATACATGTAGCTATTAAACATTGACGTCCATCTTTCTGAAGGTATTGAAATTAACACTACCAGAAATAACTTCTCCCCACACCTGAACTGTTTGCATGGCGTGTTTTAGAGATGATCTGCCGTGTTTTGTAAACATTGTTTATCAATACCTGTCACCTGACTATTCATTTTGATAAACAAGGAAGGAAATGGTTTATTTAACAAAGCACTCAACAGTTATGTACGGTTATATGGCGTCGGACATATGGTTAAGGATCATACATACATTGAGAGACGAAACCCGCTGTCGCCACTTCAAGGACTAATCTTTTCGATTTGCAGCAAAGGATCTTTTATATGCACTATCCCACAGACAGGATAGTACATACCACAGCCTTTGTTACACCAGTTGTGGAGCACTGGCTGGAACGAGAAATAGCCCAGTGGGTCCACCAACAGGATTGATCCCAGACCGACTGCACATTCAAGCGAGTGCTTTACCACTGGGCTACATCCCACCCCCTTTTCATAAATAAGGTCAATACTATATCTACTAGTACATACATACATCTGTATATAAATTACACTATCAATACTTCCTGTTATACGATAACATGGTCGATTGTAAATTCAATGTAAAATAAAACTATAGTCCATCCTATCCTGCTACAAAAATGTTTTTTTTGTTGTTGTAAATTTCAGTTTGGTTTGATGTAAGAAGAAAGTAAAAGTGGTTTTGAAATAAATAATAATATACTATTTTTGTGTGCAATTTAGAAAACAATTGGTTGAGAAATAAATAACTTGTAGTAAATTCCATAGCATGAAAAAAATTATCCCTGTGCAGGGCTTCCTGAATTTTTATAAAATCCACTAGCCATTAGATCAGTGATTTAATACATTTACTAGCCATGATTAAAAATTCACTAGCCCTACTTTAAGTTAATACAGTTAAACCCTTCTAAACCGAACACCCTCGGAACCATGTAAAATGTCCGGTTTTAAGAGGTATCTGGTTTAGTGAGGTTAAGTTCTTTACTGATTTTTTTTAAAAGACCGTGAAAGATGTCAGGTTTTGAGAGAATTCCGGTTTACAGAGGGTCCGGTTTTGAGGGGTTTCACTGTATAATTTTACTAAATAGTAATAATCAGATGTATTACCTAAAGAGGGAGATAGAGCTTAACAACACTAACATTAGGGGTTGGGGTAGGGGCAGGATAGTCATATTTACAAAATAGACTTAACTGCAACATTTAAAATAAAATAAAATCACTAGCCATCGGGCATGGCAATAGTAGTTATTTACTAGCCTAACATCGAATATCACTAGCCATGAGAGTGGGGCTATCATAATCTAGAAGTGCTACCTGTGAGAAGGACTAGATAATTTTCACTCTCAGCATTAAAAATTACACCTCTTAAACCCGAACACCATCTTAATATGTGGCTGCTAGTATTAATATTATACCTATTTTCAATGACAGCATACTACATGCACAGTTGGTATTGAGCAATGCTGCTGATAGCAATAACAAAATACTTTAAAAGACTGGGTTGTTAGTATTTGTAAATACTGTACAGGTTAAGCTATTAATATATTATGTAATCACATAACAGTAATTTGGAAAAGCATTTACTATTTCTGTATTTTATGTTTTTATTAAAACTACATTGAAGTAATAACAAAGAGAATGGTGGTTTGGTGCTGTATAGATTGATAATATTGTGATGTGTTTCCTTGTACAATTAACATAATCATTCTAGTACTAGTATTTTTGGTGTTAACATTTATTTATAAATAAAATACAAGTATGACAGGGCAGAATAAGTGTTAATTTATTTGGACAGTCATTCAATTACAGAGTTGTTAAAGAAATCACTAGTGGAAACACTGTATATAAAGGATTATATACCTATTGTTTTTTGAGGTACGTTAAAAAGATATTCAAGATCATATATATGTATGTATAATGTAGGGCAGTTTTCTCAAGTAATTGGATGCAATAGTTTTGCATGTGTGTTTATAATTCATAAAACTTATATTCAGATTTACAAAAATTATTGACTCGATGTTAAAATATTTTTCATTGTAATTTGTTAATTAATTTTAAGTACTTTTTTTTTTTAATCAGTATATATTTTTCATGATGTCTTATAATTAAGGGTATTATGTAAAAAAAACATGACCATTGGATTCTATCATCTGATAACACACCATCCTTATAATATTTTAATTAACGCGTGTCTTAATTTAATCTGTCATCTGGCAAATATTTCTGACGCAATATAACCATAATTAAAATGTGTCGACTGTGGTTACATAAAACATTCCTGCCATCCTACCTTCTAGCAGATATATATATTAATTTACTTTGAAACATGTTTTGTGGAAATTTGTTAGATCATGCCATTAAACATATTAAATTAGAGTAATTACACATTTTCAAGTAAAATTTCTCATAAAAATTAATATATTTAAAAAAAACCTGGTCAATATGAAACTGTCATGTTTTTATTTTACCAGGATTAAAGCAACTATTATGTCATATGATGTCGTATTGTAGGTGAATGACTCATGCAGGCAACTTGGATTCATGATTTCTTGTCATATCTTTGCGGCAGAACAAAATGTTTGGGTAAATTATTTGTTTATTGATCATTAAAGGATTGTGGAGTTTTAATTTTCAATTCAAATATTGACAGTGGGCAGTACATGGTTTGGATATTATTTCATGGCAATATGGTTTGGAATTTTATGTCTGTTTTGTTATTTGCTTGAAAACTTTGTGTTCTTTGGTTGTTTACTTCGATACTCTAAACATGTTGGTAATCTAGATTATATATATTAGCTAGTTTGACGCCAAAATTCAAATCATGCCAAAAATATTAAATGGATATAGAGTTAAAACTCAACTTTTTCAAGAAAACTAAAAGATATAAAAAAAATTAATGACATAACTAGAGCAAATTTATTAATTAATCATTGGATACTGGATATAAAATGTAGTAATTATGACATGTCTTTAGAGGAAACAATTTTTCCGTTAGCAGCAAGGGATCTTTTATATGCACTTTCCCATGAACAGGAACGCACATACCACAACCTTTAATACTGGTTAGAATGGGGGAAAAAACTTTACAATCCCACTATTTGGCATCCAATTTCCATATTTCCGTAAATGAAATCAAAGGTCATTAGGAATCCAGTTGCATTTAGCATTTTAAAAGTCTTGCTTAACTGTTCCTTTAATCACAATAATTATTTAACATCAAAACACTTTCCTCACAATGTCTGGGATTGTTGCTTATTAAAATGTGTATGTTTTAAGATATACAGGTCTGTAATTCCATTATTTATGTTTGGATTTAAGTAAGTACTGTGGCTTATCAAAATTAAAATCAGTTTTTAATATACCTTTCTATTATGAAATTTTCCCTGTTCAGAATGAAAACATTAAAGATCATTGCTTATGGAAATAGTTTCACCGGTGGCTTTCTCTTATGCAATATTGCTGTTAAAACTTTATTGACATCCTCTTGATGACAGTAACAGACCATACGGCTGTGTTTTTATAGCGTTTTTGTTGTCGCTGGATGGAATGAAACGCTGCGACACCATGGTTGTGTTAGCCAGCTGTGCGAATGACCTGCAGATTTCAGAGACGTCATGCAGTCTGTCTTGTCCCCTGGCTGTGGGGATAAAAGTCTCGTCTCTCTGCTTGGCCCCATTACTCATTTGATTGGCAGGTGATTTGCTTTACGGTCAAATAAAGAAACGTTACTGGTGCGGTGGCTGTTGTTACGGTGACGACAAGAGGAGGCACATTGTCAACTACACTTACACATATGTAACTTTATTATGGGCATGGGTGTTATAAAACTTATATCCAACATGGTGGTGTTAATTATATGTAAAAGTAGGTCACCTACATGGAATCTGTGTGTGTATTTTGAGATAAACAAGCAAATGGGTGTAAACTGTATGCATTGACTTGTAAAAGTGGTTTTACTACATGGACATGTAGATGTATAGAGATGTGAGTTATTTTTAAATTGGGCGTGGTGCATATAGCCCAGTAGTAGAGCTGTTGCCTGAGGTGCAGTAGGTCACAGGGTCAGTAGACTAGTCACGGTTCTTCCTGTTTTGGCTCTACAAAGTTTGTTTCTGTTTAACATCACCACTAGAGTACATTGATTAATTAATCGTTGGCTGTTAGATGTCAGACATTAGGTAATTCAGGTATGTAGTCTTTCAGAAGAAAAAAAACTACCCCATAACTAGTGTATCAAGTTAGTTTGTTTTCACATTTAGATATTAATTATTGGCTGTTGGATGTTAAAAATCTGGTAATTTGACATATAATCTTAGCAAGGAAATCCACGACATTTTTCCATTATTAGCAAGGGATATTTTATATGCACCATCCCACAGACAGGATAGCACATACCATGGCCTTTGATATACCAGTTGTGGTGCTCTGGCTAGAACAAGAAATGAGCCTTGTGTATTTGTTGTCCTGCCCGTGGGGAAGTACATATAAAAGATCTCTTACTGCTAAAGAAAAGATGTAGCAGGTTTTTTCTTAAGACTTTGTAAGAATTATCAAATAGTTGACATCAATAGCTGATGATTAATAAATCATTGTGCTTTAGTTGCGGAGTTAAACAAAAAACAAACTTCAATCTTTTGAGGAAAGCTGCTACATATTTTCCATTAGCAACAAGAGGTCTTTTATATGCAGTTTCCCACAGTCAGGACGGCACGTACCATGGCCGTTTATATACATTGGGCACTGTTTGAGATGAGAGGAAACCAATAGGTTCACCTTTAAGGTTTGATGCTATGACCTAGAGGTAACGTCCTATGGACTTAGCTGATTTAATTTTTCAACTGTTAGTTTAAAGATCATGATCTTTACTGTCATCTCTGTGGAAAATTAATATAAAAGCTGCTATTTGATAGGAATGCCTTATATGTGACAGTGGGTTTCCTTGTTTCACTTTCAAGACCAAGCGTTAAAATAACTGTTTTACACCTAATAACCATAGTTTAAAATGTGCCATTGTATTTTTAAAAAGAATGAACAATTAACATTTTACATGCACCATATTTACTATTAAATTAATTGTTTGTTTTACCTATATCAAATAAAACATCTATAACTGAGTGGTAAGGTAGGTTTTTTAAAATATATTTATCACTGAAAAAAGAAGACATATACTTTAATTTAGCTTGAATTGCAAAGGTGTGTTTCCTTATCTCAACTTTTATTGATGCCTGATATTTGTATAACATATCCATGGCATTGAATCAATAACAACTTCTTTCTTTTTTTGTCTTTCTTTTCCTTTCTGTTTAAAGCGTAACCACTCTCTTTTATTATGCATTATTTGTTCAATACGTGCCCCACCCTACACCCTATCATGTCCAGAGTGCAGTTGCCATTTTATCGAGACCTTGCCAAGGCAATATTGTGCCAGTGGAGAGATATGCACTACAAATCATTTGCCTGTTAGGTTTGGCACAACCCTGGACTTTGTAGCCGTGACTTTCTCTGTAAAAAGTTTTTATCTCCTATTGTTTGGCAATAAGCAGTAAATCGATCGGTGTGTTCATTATGCACACATTACAGTTTAGGGGTTCAGTTACTCGGATCTCGAGTGGCGTCATCTGCACACGTATACACTGTACACTACGTAGTCAGGTGTTCAGTTTCCTACACAGGTCAGCCGTGTGTCTAGGAAGTACAAGTAAAAGGCTAGTGGTTTCTTTGCCTTGTTGTTGGCAAGTGAAACGGACATACATGTAGTCAGTGGTGAGAGAGATTTGTTTCTGTGAAGAAGAAAACTTAAAACAACGTCTTGCAGTTTTAAAAGTGAATCTATGTTTAGGGCCTTATTTGTGGAAAGTGTCTTGACATTTTATAAAGTGAATTTATTATTTGAGGTCTTGATGTATACAAAGAAGAGCTATTCAAGCGTTATCCGTGTGTGAATCATCTCGGAATAAAAAGGTTGTAATGAAATAGCGACTCGTCTATGAATGTGTGTTGGTAGAAGAGGACCCTGTTTGCGAATTTAGTTTAAAGGGAAAGCTAAAATGTCTTAGTTAAAAATGGATTTACATACATTTTTATATAGAAGAGTTTTCGTTTGTCTTTGAAGAGGATTTATTTTTCAAGTAACATGCACTAAGAAGTGTAATCTTCATTGTGTGTAAATCAAATTGTATTAAAAAGGTGCAGTTACGTGTACAGAATAGCTGTATAACAGGGTGCAGTTACGGAATAGCTACTGTCGGAATTTTAGTCAGTACGAAGTGTAATATGTGAAAGAATTCTGTTTTAGGGGAAAACTACAACACATTGGCTTTAGAAGTCATTTGAAAGTGGATTTATATTTATAAAGTGTTTTTTTGTCATGTTTGTGAATTAACTTGGAATGCGAGGCATGGTTATGAAATGGTGACTGCTGTGTTTCAGGTCAATATTAAGGGCACTTAACTGATTGTGCGTTTCACGTTCATGGTGGGCCTTCTGTCATGTGGCTAAACCTATTGATCTGTGTGTGAATGTACGTGCAATGGAACACACGGATGAATCCTCTCCAAGGCGAGATGTTCATGTAAGTATAAATTGGTCTTCAGTAGTTAATTTTTAATTATTGTTGTATTTAAAAAAAAAAAGTACATGTACCTGGACACATTGTAATAAAACTCTATCATAAAACATTCCTTTTCAGAAATAATATCATCAGCAGTTTATACCTGTGAATGCCTATGATAAAATAATAAAAATAATGCATGGTGATTTCATGAACGGGTGTGTAAGAAATATATAAAAATATCTACAGGTACATGTATGTTGATGCTGTTATACAGCAACAGGTGTTTATAAATATATTTTTAGCGACAGTTTTGTTGTACCTGGGTTACATGTGTAGCTTAGTGGTAGGGCGTGCATTAGAGACCAGGGTTACACGTGTAGCTTAGTGGTAGGGCATGTACTGGAGACCTGGGTTACACATGTAGCTTAGTGGTAGGGAGTGTACTGGAGATCCGGGTTACACGTGTAGCTTAGTGTTAGGATGTGTACTGGAGACCTGGGTTACACGTGTAGTTTTAGGGTATGTACTGGAGACCTGGGTTATATGTGTAGCTTAGTGGTAGGGCGTGTACTACTGGAGACCTGGGTTACACGTGTAGCTTAGTGGTAGAGTGTGTACTGGAGACCTGGGTTACACGTGTTGCTTAGTGGTAGGGTGTGTACTGGAGACCTGAGTTACACGTGTAGCTTAGTGGTAGGGTGTGTACTGGAGACCTGGGTTACACGTGTTGCTTAGTGGTAGGGTGTGTACTGGAGACCTGGGTTACATGTGTAGCTTAGTGGTAGGGCGTGTACTGGAGATGAGATAGTAGTATCCATCCTCATTTGAATATTCGTCATTTCAACCCGTGTTGTGAAAGGAAATCAGCCATACAGTTCACTAAGGACTGAATTGAATACATTACGGGGTGGAGCTCGATAACTATTATTGTGTGGTGCAATTTAGCTTAGTTGGTAGAGCGCTCGTCTGAGGGGCATGGGTTTTAGGATCGAACCATGGTGGACCCATTATCTGGTTGTTGTTTTCTCGTTCCAACCCACTGGTATATGAACAACTGTGATATGTTCTGTTCTGTCTGAGGGGAAATGGATATAAAAGATCCCTTACTGCTAATGGAAGAAATACAGTGGGTTTCCTCTTTAGACTGAGCCAGAATTATCAAATGTTTGACATCCTATAGCTGATGATTAACAAATCAATGTGCTCTGCTAGTGGTGACATTAAACAAGAAAGAAACCCTACCCCCCTAAAAAACAACTCTATCCAACAACAAACAAACCTCGAAACTAAAAAAAAAAAATCCACTCCAACTTTCACTTAAGCATGAATGTATATGGTTCAAATATAATTTTATTTTGTGGATGGTGGAAATAAATTAAAGAATTCCTCCCCATCTGCCATTCTGGAATAGCCTCGAAGGAACAAAGATCCACGATTGTGGCCAAGAAATGTTCCATCAAATAAACTGATGCTGACCAAATGCATTTGTGAGCCCATGTCCACACGGGGAATTGTGCTCACAAAATGGGGGCTGTTTGCGTTTGGCATATTTGGGTGGCCCGGCTCCGATTAGAGCCAGACTGGTCATCAGTCCGTTTTACGTCGGTAAACAGCACGCTGAATACACATCGTCAGACTTGTATTTAAAACATTCCAGTGCCAAATCGCCAAATGAACTTCCATTTTGTTATCAAATACACTCAGCTGGCTGGCTTTATGAGAAGGTCTTAGGTGCATTTAAAAGTATCGTGGTTTAACGTGGCTGTTAAAATAGCAAACGATTATTTAAAATGGAAACCGCACAGGATTAGACGTGTCACAATTAGAAAGATCTGTTTAACACTTTTACTGGCTGGCTTATTGTACTTGTAAACAGGTAGTTTAATACTTTCAAAACAAATTTATTTGTAGCTTAAAGGAAACATGACACGAGACCATAATATAGCTCATTTTAAAAGCAAAATGATATAAAAATAATATACAAATAACTTTATAACAATAAAATACGTGTAGTTAACTTAAAATGAAGAAATTACGCTAATCAGTATCAAAGTATGATTTATACATATTTATTTGAGAAATTTCGGAAAAAAAGGGAAGTGACGTCAGAGCCGCTGTACTCTTCCATTGTTGTTAACTGTTTATATATGGAGTAAGGGGCTTACGATCTTTTCAGTCCAACAGTGCCGTACTGCGCGGCCTTTGGGTGTAAAAAATAAACAGTTTAAACGATCGGGATTGTCTTTTTATGGTTTTCCAAAGGATTGTATCCGAAGAAAGACACGTGTATTTTATCGCAAAACAAAAGATTGGACACCAACACCACATAGTACTTTGGTGTCAGCCTATTTACAGCCCGGAGCCCGAACGTTACCCGGAGACAAAAACAGTACTCGGTTGCGAATGCCGAGGTGTACATTGTACATATCTGGCACAAAGATAACACCTCAGCATGATGTATTTATATATGTTAAAACAAAAATGGACCAATTAACTAAAACAACACTCCGATTCTCAAGTCAGCCCGTGGATGAAACATAATAGTTATTTCGACACCGACAGTAGTGGTTTATTTTTTTTTTGGAATTTTTATTTTTTTTCATGTTACGGCTGTAGGCCTACATAACAAAATCTGTATTCACCGTCCGAAGAAGGAAACGTCAATAAGTAATTAAATATGGCATATACAAACATGGGATTTGGCATGACGATACATCTCAGTACGATGTATTTAAATATGTTTTTTTAAAAACATGTAGAAAACAATAATAATTTTAAATAATGTTTTTAATCTTCGGCGGAATACGTCACAAAAACGTTCCTCATCGCCCGAAGCCCCAAAGCAACACGAAGTTCAAGACAAAATAAACCACTACTGTCGGTGTCGAAATAACTATTATGTTTCATCCACGGGCTGACTTGAGAATCGGAGTGTTGTTTTAGTTAATTGGTCCTTTCTTTCCGTGGCCTGCACATGTGATTCCTGATTGGCAGGTGTATATTGCAGGGTATCGACCAGGTAAGTGATTACCACGGTCTAGACATATGTACAAAATACGTGCCAGTTTTTTAAAGATCACAGGGTATTGTGGCGTAACCTGTCGCGACTATAGTACAATGTTAATGGACATTATCAGCCGCCCTGCTTCATTACTGTAAATAATGCTGTAAAACCCTTGATTAAGTAGACTTTCCCATCTAAAATTACAAAACTGACCAATTACGTAGTATCAAAGAAAAGAAAATTATCACTTGGGTATCATGAGTGGTCGTTTTTACTCTAACGCACCCTACCAATAGGCCTAATAATATGCTACTTTTTTTATGAGAGAAAAATACTATAACCCCCAATTCGTTCTGTTGATGCAAATAGAAATATATTTAGTTTAAAAGTTGATTATACTCAAGTCATTTATGTTGTTTTACAAGTCAGGTTAATGAAAGTGAAGCGCCTTGTCGTAAATTAGAGCGTTTGTTTACACTGTGCATACAGATTTCATTATGTACAGCCCGAACATAAAAAATGCGATATTTTCTAAAAAAAACCCCAATAAATGTTTGTCCTACATTTATATTTTTTACATATTTAAATACATCATATCGAGGGGTATCTTTATGCTAAATATGAACAGTATACACCTCGGCATTAGCATCCGAGTTTTGGTTTTGTCTCCGGGTTACTTTCGGGCTCCGGGCTGTAAATTGGTCGACCGATCTGGTCTGGCACCATCGGTTTCTCCACCCTCCGACTCGCTATCCGTTTTTTCTTCAGTATCACTGTTGTAAGTAAATGTGTGTCTTTCTTCATTTACTAACAGCTCATATTGATACGGCAAAACGTTTTGCGAACGAACACTCATTGTTTTGGTAAGTTGTGCAAGTCTTAGATTCTTTATGAGTGGTACGGACTAATGCTTTTAAGTGTAAGGCTTCAGATCAAGCGACGCGTCTCTGACGTCACGGACCTCGTGATAGCCCTGCTCATTAAAGATCGGCAATTTCCGCTAAGAGCTCGTATCTGGGGTTTTTTTATGGAGATTTTTTTTTTTTTTTTTTTAGGTGATTCAATTTATAATTAATTGTACATGGTTGGTGCCAAATATGGGTTACGTGACATGTTTCCTTTAATGAAGTGAAGGTCCACACAAAACTTAATGTTAGATTCAACGATATTGTCGGTAGTTTAGGAAATTTTGTTTTAATATCCAGGGGGTTGGATTTTGCTCAAATAGGTAGAGTGCTTGTCTGAGGTATGGTGTCAAAGGAATGAATCCCTTCAGTGGGCCCATACATATTTAGTTTTTTAGTTTTTATGGTCCCAACCAGTGCTCTACGACTGGTATACCAATGATTATGGTATGTGCTTTAAACTTTGAATATCCAAATTGAGTTTTGTTGTAGATAAAAGGAATATTTGTTAACCAACATTGATATCAAAATTGGAACCCACATTTTAGACACCAAATATCAGTGTATAATATGTAGTATAAATTGTGCTGAGGTGGTATTAAACAAATATTTATTTTAAGAAATGGTAAAACTATGAGTCACTGTAGTCCAAAATCACAGCTCTGTACCAGACAAAGCAAGTGATATTTTTAGATAACTGAGAAAAAACCCTATGTAATTGAGTCCCTCTAATTGTAATTCGCAAGTTGACAAGACAGCATTTAATAGGATTTTTCATATGCAGGAAAAAGAAATTATCGAAATGCTATTGTATTTAGTGACTGTTTTCAGTTATTATTTTTATTTATATTACAGTTTTCTGTTTTCTTTTGCCAAACATTGCTGTGCAGCGAAAGCATGTAATCGTTCAATCGATAAATGTGTTAATTAATTTTGTCAGTGGCCCATTGTGTGTGTGCTGCACAACAGCTCCTTGTCATTCATTTATTTTTTTTATTTTTTTAAATGTCGTTACATGAAACAAGATGTTCTGCTGTGGGAATGTGAATGCACAGTTCTGCTGCACTATGACTAATCGCATTGTGTGCATGGGATGAGGTTTAAATCTAAAATTAAATTGATTTGCAGGATGTGTTCGAAGCTTGTGTTAGCTCTTCATGATGGATACATACATCGTGTTACATTCGAGTTACACTCGAGTTACAACCCAAAATATGATCTCTGCTGTAGCGTATATGTGCATCATACTGATACATTGTGTATTAACTGGATCACACAAACCATTGTACTGGTGTGTCACCGAGAGATGGCTTTGTTTTATTTTACATGACTAGAACTAGAAGGGTGAAAGGTATTGTTTTACACCAGTATCAGATTGTATAACGGGGCTAACCTAGAACATATGACAGAATAATGCTTGCAGTAATCTGACAGGCTTGTAAAGGAATGTGATATTTATTATTTAATGACACAGCACATTTTAAACTATTTTAGTATATGTGGTCTCTAAGATATTTAAAAGGCCCAGTGGTAAAGCTTTCGCCTCATACATGGTTTAATAGTTTAGAATTGATCCTTCTTAGTGCACCCATTGGGCTATTTGTCATTACAGCCAGTGCACCACGATTGTCATATAACAAAGGCCATGGTATGTCATGTCCTGTCTAGAAAAGAGGATGTAAAAAGGTTGAGATTATTGCTGTTGTAATACGTTACTCCTTAAAAAAAAAAATAGCAAGGAATTTTGTATATATGCATTTTTCTCTATACATTCCTATTATATGTTTGCCTAAGATTACAGAATCTGTTGCCCGTGATGGACTCGTGCCCCCACCCCATTCCAACCAGTGCCAAACAATGGCCATGGTTTGTAATGTCCTGTCTACAAAAATGTCCATATAAAAAGTCCTAGCTTCTTTTTGAAAAGAATAGCATGTGTGACTGCCACAGTTCTCCCTTCTCGACCAAACATCAAAATAACCAAATGTTATTACACACCTAATAAACATTGTTTATAATGTGCTGGGGTGACGTTGAACAAATACTCCTTTCCTCTGTGGCATAAAGCTATTGTTATTATATACACGCTCGACTGGGTAATATGCATATATGAGCACATTACGACCACACCCATGGTAGCTTTGAGAGTGGAGATAAAGCACGGTCGTAAATAATATAATGATTCTCTTACCTAGCAGGGTTGTTACTGTCAGGTGGGCTGTTTTCACAGGCAATAAGACATGCAGCCATCTGGGTCAGGTTCATTGAATTTCCCTGTGCTGGCAGACTGATCGAAAACTTTAACGTGTACATTGTAGTGTATCGATCACACAGGAGATGTAATCGTGACATGGCGATATATACATATATATAACGTTAGAGTAGTATATGATATATATAATGTTAGAGTAGTATATTATATATATAACGTTAGAGTAGTAAATTATATATATAACGTTAGAATAGTATATTATGTATAAAGGGTTTAGGAATTGCATGAAGTTGGATTTGGGCAATGTATATTACAGCACATTAATGTTTGCCACAAAGCATAAAATATTTAATTTTGGTTTGATTTTTGAGCTTAATATCCAATTAAGGTTCAAGCACGCTGTCCTGGGAACATACCTCAGCATTCTGGATGGTTTGGGTAATTGGGTTGGGTGAATTTTAAGTTTCTTTTGTTTAACAACACCACTAGAGCCCATTGATTTATTAAACATCAGCTATTGGATGTCAAACATTTGGTAATTTTGATATATAGAGAGGAAACCTACTGCATTTCTCCAATAGTAGCTAGGGATCTTTTATATACCCCATAGACAGAAAAGGACATACCACAGCCTTTGATATACCAGTCGTGGTGCATTGGCTGGAACGAGAAATAGCCCAGTGGGTACACTGATGGAAATTGATCCCAGATCGACAGCATATTCAAGAGAGCGCTTTATCACTGAGCTACGTCTGTCCCCTGTTTGTGTTTATGTGTGTGTGTGTGTGTGTTTATGTATGTGTGTGTGTTTATGTGTGTGTGTGTGTGTGTTTATATATGTGTTTGTGTGTGTGTGTGTGTGTGTGTGTATGTATGTATATATATATATATATATATATATATATATATATATATATATATATATATATATATATATATATATAGTTGTCAGTGTTAGAATTTTCCTGACCTTTATCCATTCAGTTGGGTTTGTTAGGTTTATAGATAAGCAGATAGCCCTTTCAGCAGAACTGGCCAAGCATGCCACTGCTGTCACTTTGATGTCTGATTCATTTGCTAGTAGTTTATATCAGGTGGGAGTTCACTGTTGTTGTAATATGGAGTCCATCGCCACAATAGGTCAAAGGCTTTAAACCACCTTATTACTAGGGATGTTCCAGAAACAACTGGGAGGGGTGTGGGTCAGTTGTGGAACAAATAGTAATACTCATAAATCTTCTCTTTGTTTATGTATCTCACATAAAAAAAAAAAAAAAATTGTATACCCATTAGGGCTGGCCAAAAGTACTTGTCTGGTCGTCCCAGATGAGTAAAGATTTGCTTGGACGAGTAAAATTTACCATTCAATTGTCCGTAGGGCAACACAAATTTACAAACACAAACTGCCTTTTTATCCCTTTTGTACACTTGCGATTTTTGTGAATGTGCATCTTCTCCTTCCCATCCCAACCAATACCCCATAACTGATACCTCAATAGCCTTGGTATGTACTCTTCTCTGTGGAAAAAATATTATGAAAAGTACCTTGCAGTTATTCGGTAATACATACAGTTTGTTTTGTTTAATGACACCACTAGAGCACGTTGATTTATTAATCATGAGCTATTGGATGTGAGACATTTACTCATTTGATGTATTGCCTTGGAGAGGAAACTCACAAAATTCAATTCCATTAGTAGCAAGGGATCTTTTATATTGAATTTCCCATAGATAGGACAGCACAACACATACCATGGCCTTTTTTAGTTGTCATGGTGCACTGGTTGGGACTTGAAGAAGGCCAGACATTGGGTCCACTGAGGTGATTTGAAGCAAATAGCAATAGTTGCTGCTCAGAGTGCTGTTAATTGTGGGTTTTCTTTCCTGTTTGTAAATACATCCCAAGCACCTTCATTCCCCCTCCCCTCCCCATCCACCCCCCAAAAGGTATTGCACATTCAAGAAATGATCAGCAAGAAGGTTTGGGGGTTGTTGTTTGTTTGTTGTTGTTTGTTTTTGGGTTTTTTGGGGGGATTGAATTGTCCACCACTTAAGAACTATTTTACAGCATTAAAAATAGTTGTACATAAAAAATGGTGTCACACCTAATTGCCAACCTTTCAGTAACCATTTCAGGAATAACCTTTAACACAGTATAATGTGGAACACACATGCTCTGATCATTTCATTGTGGCTATACTAGTATTTAACATTCACGCAGAAGAAGAAAAACCATGTACTGGCAATCATGCAGCTAACAGGAACCATAGTTTGACTTTGTTTTGGTCCACACCATTGCTTTAATAGTCATGTTTCAAGAGACAAATTTCACAAAACATCGTAAACCTTGAAAAGTTACGCACTTAAAAGTAAATCTTCTACTAAACTACATATTCATATTGCTACTAACAGTACAACTAACATAATTTAAAGTATATATATATATATATATATATATATATATATATATACACATATACATATACATATACACACACACACACACACATACACACACAGTAGAATCTCATTGGCTTAATCTCGGAAGGGTCAAACACACCGCAACACTCGAACCATGTATTTCATTTTCTTTAGTTCTTACAATGCAGCAGCTTTCGTAATAGTGTAATATCTTTGAAACAGATGCCAAACACATGTAAAAATATGACGGGTATAACTGTCTGTTGAAAACAGTAATTTGTGAAATTAGCTCCTGGTGATGTAAGAGACTTGAACAAATATAGTCAACACTTAACTGTAAGCCTCTACATTAAGTAAGCTAAACAATTATTCTTATGTTAAATTACATTTGATGAATTCATAATTAAAATATATTAGCCAGGCTAAAGTTAATTCATATAAATAAATAAATTTATAAAAAAACCCATTCATATTTGGCGAATACTAGTTTAAATTTTGCATACAGACACACTCACATATGCACGCATGCACCTTCACACATTGACATGTATTTATATAGACACACATAAATATAGACACACACAAATATAGACACATACAAATCTACACACAATGGGCCTGAGTCAGCTGACCTACGTTTTCTTGATTTATTTGCTCATTTTCAATAAGCTTTTATGTGTTTAATAATACTGGCATGCCTGCTTTCAGGTGTCACAATGTACTGCTCACAGCCATTGTGCTCAACAATGCTGGGTGGGCTGCGACATTTCGTACCAGTCGTTCGCAAACGCATAACAGGCGGCTCAATAACAAAATTCTGAATGTGTCATCAGTACTTTGGACATCATATGGCTTACCTTTTATGTGTTTTTCACTGATAAGTACAGACATAAATAGGTTTAATGTGATTGTTTTTTTTTATGGTATTTGGATTTAGGTTTTACATTAATGAATATGTTTATGGGTACATATATGTGTAGACTTGTGCTGTCTAATCTATCCTTATTGATGTGGTGCAAGTAATAAGCATAGAGCAGTAGACAGTTCTCTGCATGATAGGTGAGCAGTTAATGACACTCACCTCAGTGTCTGTGATAGGTGAGCAGTTGACCATACCTCATAGTGTGTGATAGATGAGCAGTTAATGACACTCACCTCACTGTCTGTGATAGGTGAACAGTTGACCATACCTCATAGTGTGTGATAGGTGAGTAGTTAATGACACTCACCTCACTGTCTGTGATAGGTGAGCAGTTGACCATACCTCATAGTGTGTGATAGGTGAGCAGTTAATGACACTCGCCTCAGTGTCTGTGATAGGTGAGCAGTTAATGACACTCACCTCAGTGTCTGTGATAGGTGAGCAGTTGACCATACCTCAATAGTGTGTGATAGGTGAGCCACACCTCAGTCTATGATAGGTGAGCAGTGGCTCACACCTTAGTCTATGATAGGTGAGCAGTTACTCATAATCACCTCATAGTTTTATAATAGGTGAGCAGTTGTTCATACTCACCTTATAGTCTATGATAGGTGAGCAGTTGCTTATACTCACCTCACAGTGTCTAATAGGTAAGCAGTGGCTCAAACCTTGGTGTAATAGGTGAGCAGTTGCTCATACTCACCATAGTGTTTGATAGGTGAGCAGTTGTTCATGCTCACTTTATAGTCTATGATAGGTGAGCAGTTGCTCATACTGACCTCAGTGTCTCTGATAGGTGAGCAGTTGCTAAAACTAACTTCATAGTGTCCGATAGGTGAGCAGTTGCTAAAACTCACCTCAGTGTCTGATAGGTGAGCATTTGCTAAAACTCACCTCAGTGTCTCTGATAGGTGAGCAGTTGATAAAACTCCTCTCAGTGTCTCTGATAGGTGAGCAGTTACTAAAATTAACCTCAAAGTGTCTGATAGGTGAGCAGTTGTTAAAACTCACCTCAGTGTCTGATAGTTGAGCAGTTGCCTATACTCACATCATAGTGTATGATAGGTGAGCAGTTGGTCATACTCACCTCATAGTGTGTGATAGGTGAGCAGTTGGTCATACTCACCTCATAATGCCTATGATAGGTGAGCATTCGTTCACACTCTTCTCTGAGTCTGTTTATAGGTGAGCAACTGACACATAGTCTATGATAGGTGAGCAGTTGTGCATATTCACCTCAGTCTGTGATAGGTGAGCAGTTACGCTCTCACCTCATAGTCTGTTAAGTGAGCAGTTGCTCATATTCGCTCCATAGTGTCTGATAGGTGAGCAATTGCTCATATTCACCTTATAGGTTGGACTATACCAATTCAAATCCCATAGGCGACCATGTTAACGTTTGTGTTTAAAAACACTATATGCAATATATCAACCAAACTGTGACCCATAAATATCAGTACTACAACCCCTAACTCAAAGTATTAACTGCAGAAAATGGTACCTTTCATGGCTCATTTTCGGTATAACCAGATGTTTCTGCAACATCCCTAGTTTCGCACAAAAGTTTAATACTTTTTTTTACAGGTACCCCATACATGTTCCAAGCACAAGGCTACTTGACACGGTGGTACTACATCAAATAAAATTGCATACATTTTTAGCCCAGATGAAACTAATTTTTTTTACAACCAACACACTCACATTTATAACCAATCACAGGACTTGTGGTGTTAACTTCTCTAACAAAAGTTTGGTACACCTTGAACTTCGACCCAGCCGGAAATTAATTGGTATAGTGCAACCTATACTGATAACATACATGTTTCAAAAGGTGGTGAATCATGTGTTTTTATGACAACCAGGATCTGGTGTCTTCTGACATAAACTGACAACCTCACTGAAACTGTTGTTTCTACAGTGCAACCTAATTTAATGTACACCTTACAAAACACATGTATTTTGTACAGTTTTGTACAAATGCAATATGTCATATTTGAACAAATAATTTTTTTTTAAATAATATTTATTGTCAGATGTGTGTGTGTGTGCTCAGCTATATATGTAGAGACAGCATGGCTATTCAGAGTACCTCAACTCCTTAAACTTATTCCATTGAAACACATGTACTTGACTGACCCCTAGATTATGAAGACCTCAATAGGCACATCAAAGAAATATCAGTATTAAAAAAATACAATGTCTGAGGAAGTGAAAACCAACATGACTGCATCTGTATGAAGTAATGACTTAATGTCCTGCACATCACTGTTGGAAGAAAATCCTGTATGCTGAGTGGGGGCATCTTCAAGTTACCATGTGCGGGAATTTCAAATCCATCAGCAATGCAGATTTTCAAATTGGACCATCAAAACCATTGGCAGCCACCAATATTCCTGACTATATTTTATGTATACCCTACTGTAGTTGGAGGTTTTAAAAATTTGTGATATCTGGAATTATCATGCAGCTTTCGCATATTTATTTTTGATTCATTACTAAAAAAACCCTGTTTTTAAGTGACATAATTACCCGAACATCTATTTTATTGCATTATTTTCTAATCCAGATCAATACAATATGTATATTGGATGTATTCCTACAATCTGTAATCCAGCATATCATTTAGCTATTAACATTGGATAATACAGCATTAACAATAAAATAAATCATCAAATTACACCAAGGTAGATAATCAAATCTGGAAAAATTGGTTCCAAATCTAGTATACACTTAAAATACACTTCATGGGAGCAAACTAAGTGATTATTTTAAAAAAAATTTGATCTGGAGACCTAAAGATATGTTTAACAAGCTTATTGTTATGTATAAATGAGAACAGAAGGCACAATAGTGACAAAAAATTTAATTATGGCTTTGGTAAAAAAATTCTTCAAAGTAAAAAAATGTTTCCCCTAAAACTACAAATGTGTCTAAAATATGACTTAGCACCCTATAAATATGCCAAAAGGACAATAAAAATCAAGGTCTTTAAAAAGTTAAGCTATCAGAAGTACACACATGAAACATTAACTATGTTTATAGAAGTTAAAGACATTATCCCAATATTGGCACATGTTATTTTTAATATAAAAATAAATTGCTATTAAAATCTAAGTTCAGACTGCCTAGATATATTAACATATTTAAGAGCAGTTGTATATGGCAAGTCAAACACCATGTAAATAAGAACATTCAAATCTGTATAGTATGAATTATAGGCCAAAACCAACTTTTCCTCGGTGCTAATTTTTGTTCAAACTCCATTCAGAGCTATGTACAGTAATTATTGTCAAGGTCAAGGTCATTGTGAACTTGCATGGCCGAGTGACGGCTAATTAATCAAATAGTGTAGTTTAATTTAATTAAATCACAAAAATCATAATCTTTTTTATTATGCACTGAATATGTGCTATAGGTTGGACTATACCAATTCAAATCCCATAGGCGACCATGTTAACGTTTGTGTTTAAAAACACTATATGCAATATATCAACCAAACTGTGACCCATAAATATCAGTACTACAACCCCTAACTCAAAGTATTAACTGCAGAAAATGGTAACTTTCATGGCTCATTTTCGGTATAACCAGATGTTTCCAACACCCCTAGTTTCGCACAAAATTTTAGTACTTTTTTTTTTACAGGTACCCCATACATGTTCCAAGCACAAGGCTACTTGACACGGTGGTACTACATCAAATAAAATTGCATACATTTTTAGCCCAGATGAAACTAATTTTTTTTACAACCAACACACTCACATTTATAACCAATCACAGGACTTGTGGTGTTAACTTCTCTATCAAAAGTTCGGTACACCTCGAACTTCGACCCAGCCGGAAATTAATTGGTATAGTGCAACCTATAGTCGTATTCAACTGAAAAAGTTCTAGTTATAATAAAAGACATTTTATTTTTCCGATTTGTTGAATTGGGGTCCTTATTTGAATTTTGTCACCTAGATTATTCTACTGCTACATTGTATTTCCAAATGAAGAGATCTGGGCCCCACGTTCCACACAGCAATCTTAGCCCTAAGATCACCTTAAGTGCATGGCTACCTTATGCACTGAGGTGATCTTAGTGCTAAGATCGCTTTGTGGAACGGGGCCCTGAACAACAGTATTCAACCAAATGCTGCAAGTACTATATAACTGGCAAGTAAATGTAGTAGCCATTGATTAAAAAATGTGCTCAAGTGTTGTTAACTGTTACTTTTCTTGGTGACTGCTTCTTATACCTTTGCAATGAACCACCTGTATAATGGACTAGGAGGCAGCTCTGTGGCACTGTGGCATAGTGTTTACTTGATGTGCGATGGGCTAGGAGGCAGCTCTGTGGCATAGTGTTTACTTGATGTGCGATGGGCTAGGAGGCAGCTCTGTGGCATAGTGTTTACTTGATGTGCGATGGGCTAGGAGGCAGCTCTGTGGCATAGTGTTTACTTGATGTGCGATGAGCTAGGAGGCAGCTCTGTGGCATAGTGTTTACTTGATGTGCGATGGGCTAGGAGGCAGCTCTGTGGCATAGTGTTTACTTGATGTGCGATGGGCTAGGAGGCAGCTCTGTGGCATAGTGTTTACTTGATGTGCGATGGGCTAGGAGGCAGCTCTGTGGCATAGTGTTTACTTGATGTGCGATGAGCTAGGAGGCAGCTCTGTGGCATAGTGTTTACTTGATGTGCGATGAGCTAGGAGGCAGCTCTGTGGCATAGTGTTTACTTGATGTGCGATGGGCTAGGAGGCAGCTCTGTGGCATAGTGTTTACTTGATGTGCGATGGGTTCGCAGGATCGATTTGTTGCTTGGTCAATACTTTTAAGGTTATTTACTCTTCAACCAGTACAAGTAATTGCAAGGAACATTTTGTTTTAACAGTCTTGATTTGTGATATTTCTAGTCAATTGAAGATTTGTAAATCAATCTTCAATGGACTAGAAATATTAGATCGCGACACGACGTGATACGGAACAAATTATTCCCTAATTGTGTCAATATATCGGTCACATTTTTCACATTAACATTATTTTGCATTAATTTCATGATTTACAATGTAAGAACACTAATATAAACAACAAGAAAATGTATAAATATAAGTTTGTAATTTTAGTAGTTAAAAAAAAGGCTTTTTTTAATCAGGGAAAAAAATGATTGTCTAGAGCTTTGACTACCAACAGCAAGCTTGGATACCAAGTGGCCAGTCGTGGATATTGAGCTGTACAAAAATTAGTCATCATTCAGGTTTTCATTGTTATAGAATGAGTTTTAATCGTTATTGTGCTAGACACTGGTGTTTTGTTGTAGGCATACTGTCTTTACTTATGACCAGTTCAAATTGATTTATGTAGGACATCTTGTCAGGCACAGCCAAATAAATTATTTCCAAGTCTGATAAATGTGCAATTTTTACATTCATAAATATGACGGGTAACCAGCTAAGAATGTTGTATTGTAATTTTACACTGGACTTGACATGGTAAACAACATATCATTTATAGGTGGTAAACAATAATATTTATTACATGCTTCGGATGATTGAAATGACCGTGTGTTTGAGTATTGTCTGTAAATGTAGCATCCATTTTAATTTAATTTTACGTGTATTAATCTTCATATTGATTTATATGTTAAAAGTTAGTTTGTTTTGTTTAATGACACGACTCAGGGCTAGCCCTGGGTTGCTATTTTTGTTCGCCGAAAAATTCTCTGTAATTTGAAAGAATCAAGTGAATTTTTATCCAATATGTATGTTCCTAAAAAGATTCACCGGACTAAGATATACACTATACATATATTTTTGCACCAAAATTGTGAAATGTAAGTACCGGTACATAATGTTTACATATTTAATAGCCTAACAACTTATATCATTCAGTATCTGAGCTTTCGTGATATGCGTATAAAATGCTGGAATAAATGAGGTCTAGAACAGGACCCAATGCCCTTTTGTTTTTATTACAGTTTTTAAAAAATATGATGAGACATCAAAATAATTTGAAAATTACAAAAGAAGTTTATAAATGTCCAATTATGGAGACGTTCAACAATTATATAATGTAAGATCTGGCTTTTTTTGTAACCCTGCCCACGTTATGTTTTGTAATGATGACAGTACTGTAACTCACCCCTCTAAAGTTCTTTAACAACTGTCTCCCAAACACTTCCTTCTTTCCCTGTCACTGGCATTAATTTTACCAACATTATAAATTTATAAACATTGGATTTTCTGTTCTTATTTTGGTTATCTTTTTTCTCTTCTGCTTTATATAAAGATAAAACTCGATAGTCCCACCAGAGAGTGTGCTACCCTCTCCAGATATTGTTCCAATGCCACAGGCCTGTAGGCATGTATCTTTAATCTCTTTGGTAATAAATGTATTATTCTATATATAATAGAAAAATCGTATTTTAAAGAAACAAAATGGCCAGACTGGCTGTTTTATTTTATGAAAAAAATAAATTAAAAGTGCGTAACTCTTGATCATACCCTACGCCATGACCTCGTTTTGTAACTACCGTCCTAACTTACCGGTATGATTTATAACTGAATACTATTTATAATTAGTATGGTGTCCAACTCAAGGTTATAGCCAGTCACCCAACATAAAGACAAAGGAAACGTCTTTTTGTTATTGCTATCAAAACACTGGCCTGCGACAGTCTTTCACAAGTGGGGAAAAAACCTTTTTCAGTTTCATGCCGGTTTTCGAGTTTTGTATTTCTGTGCAAGGGGTGAAGGGATGTATCATGTCGGCTTTAGTATTATATCAGTAGATATAGCACAAATGAAATATAATTTCGCCATTTAATATGTTTGAAATATGATCTGTAAACGTAGAAAGTTAAGTAATAACGATTGTATATAAGTGAGAAACAATATGTATTCCTCACCAGCGCACCCACTTCGTGGAACTCAACCATGTGACCTAGATTTATAACATGACTAATAAAAAGTAAAACTTGTAGTCGGTAGTTATCAAACATTTAGTATCAACAGTGCGACATGTCTTGAACAGTATTTCGTTTTATTTAATCGCATTTTCTAGCTTTACGACAAGCAGCTGGCAGTACACTACTGAATAGTAGACTGGCCAAGTGGACATGCAAATAACGCTTATTCACACCACAAGGCGGATCAACTGAACAAAACTGGTTGAACACGTTTGGTTCTAAAAATCTAGATGGAAAAATAATATTTAGCAAATTGTTTCACCAAACCGAAAATTCTTTTGCAAATTTTTTGTATTTTTCGCAGTTGGCGACTTTGGCGAATAACAGCGTGAGCCCACTAGAGCACAAATATTAATCATTACCTACTGAATATCAAACATTTGGTAATTTGAGCATATAAGGCCAAATTTACGAAGCCTGTTTTTCTTAAACATATGCATTTAAGTATTGTAAACACGTGTATGACATAAACAGGCTTTGTAAATTTGGCCCATAGTCTTAGAGAGGTGACCAGCTACATTTTTCCATTAGTAGCGAGGTATTTTTTATATACACCATCTCTATCTCTCTCTCTCTCTCTCTCTCTCTCTCTCTCTCTCTCTCTCTCTCTCTCTCTCTCTCTCTCTGTGTGATGATAGGTGACTAGCTACATTTTTCCATTAGTAGCGAGGTATTTTTTATATACACCATCTCTATCTCTCTCTCTCTCTCTCTCTCTCTCTCTCTCTCTCTCTCTCTCTCTCTCTCTCTCTCTCTCTCTCTCTCTCTCTCTCTCTCTCTCTCCCTCCCTCTCCCTCTCCCTCTCCCTCTCCCTCCCTCCCTCCCTCCCTCCCTCTCTCCCTTCCTCTCTCTCCTGTAATGAAAAGAAAATACAGACAGAACCACCACGTTCCATCTTTAGGTGAGTACGGGGTGAACATAGACCATTGCCCGGCTATCATGGATAGGCATGCAACTGTAAACTATGTACAGTATTTCAGTGTTCAGATATTGTTTGTCCTGTATCAGAACATGTTCAGTTATCAAAGGAACGTTGATAAACGCCCACTAGTTATCACACAAGATGCAGTGGATGGGACTTGTTAATCAGACAGATGTGTGCTATACTTGTCAAAAAAAGGAAGTACTTCTTTTAAAAAAAAATAAGTTATGCAAAACAAAACTATCTTTGACACCAGTTTCAGAGGCATGCTACTCCTTCGCTGTTCACAGCATCTTGCTTTTTGATCCTTTACTTGTCCAAACCGAAGGAAACTAAAGGTTTTATCGTCATCTGTTCCACATATAGTTTATTTGATTTTTTTTGATTTTTTTTAATCTACATGCAATAACAAGATATTTGTGTATAGCTTTATAAGGTAGAGTTACAGATCAAGTTTGACTTCCATAGCAAGGTTCGCACACACTTGAAAAGGCCCTAAATTTGAAGGGTTGCCCTAAAAAGTCCCTATTTTGATGATCTAGCCCTAAAAAGCCCTATACTTTACGGACACATTCACAAAAGACCCTAAATTGGGCCATATAAGCCCTGAAGTCGATAGATATTTTTCTTCTTCCAGAAACATTAAATAAATTGCCAAAAACACATCGATATCTACTTTCGTTTGTTGATCTCTGTGCTTGCTCAAATGTTGGTGTGTAAACAATGTCAAAATGATGCCAATGATTCATTCATAAAACATTGTCTATGTTCGGTATTGTTCGTAACTTTTGGGGAGCGCTTGATTGGTCATTCTAAAGTGAAACATGTTTCTAAAATACTAATAAGAGTCTTAATCTCAGTGCAAACTAAATAAAACGGAATATTCTAAAATTATCTGAATTAAATCGGACATTTATGCCTATGTGATTCTACATATTTATGTTAATGAAAATGTGTAGGACAGTAGTTCTCTGTTGATTCTGATGTCCCACTCGAACACTCCCATTATTTTGTCAAGTTTGAAGGTCATTGCAAATGGCGGACAGCAAAATTTTAGTTCCTAAATTTTACTTACGTTGACCCTAAAAGTCCCTAAAAAGCCACTAAATTTAGGTTTGAAATTTCTGTATGAACTCTGCATAGGGATTTACCTATTTTTGACAGTTACGGCCCTTAAACTTAGGAGATATAAACATTTCTTGGGCCCTTAGTAAACATGTATTGCTTTAGCAGTACTTTCAGAATGTTTGTTTGTCTCCTACTGGTCCAATTGTCTGTCTGTCCATCTGTCCCACATACAGTTTTCCGGATGTTTTATTTACAATATTATGAGATACTGAGCTGAAATTTTGTGTATAGCTTTATCATGTTTACAGATCAAGTTTGACTTCCATAGCAATTTACCCATTTTTGACAGTTATCACCCTCACACTTAGGAGATACGAAAACAATTTGGGCCCTTAGTAGCCATGTATTTTAGCAGTACTCTCAGAATGCTTGTTTTAACGTTCTTTTTAAATAGTTCATATATAACGTAAAAAAATACACATACTCTCCTCAACAACCAAGTGTAGTTTCTTTTTAGTCCCAGTATGAACTTCCTGATAAACAAATTCAGCTGGTGCACTATAAAGGTTTTTGCACGCATAAACAAATTCTTTTTGTGTCAGATGCATAACAAAAGAATAGTTTACCTATAATCAAAAGTCACGTAACCAACAATGCTATGTTTGTAGGGTGCATGTAAGTGATCAGTTTTAATTAAAGGTGGAAAAACTATTTACTTTTAGTGGTGGGGACATAGCCCAGTGATAAAGCAATCTGATGCCCTGTCGGTCTAGGTTCAATCCTCATCAGTGGACCCATAGGGCTATTTCTTGTTATAGCCAGTACTCGACAACTGGTGTAACAGAGGCTGTGGTATGTACTGTCCTGTCTGTATGATACTGGATATAAAAGAATCCGTGCTGCTATTAATTGGATGCCATATAAGCATAATTAAAGTGTTGTTAAATAAAAACATTCCTTCCTTCCTTCCTTCCTTCCTTCCTTATTATTAGGGCTATTTCTCGTTACAACCAGTACTCGACAACTGGTGTAACGGAGGCTGTGGTATGTACTGTCCTGTCTGTGTGATATAAAAGAATCTGTGCTGCTCATCGGATGCCATATAAACATAAAGTGTTGTTAAATAAAAACATTCCTTCCTTCCTTATTATTAGGGCTATTTCTCGTTACAACCAGTACTCGACAACTGGTGTAACGGAGGCTGTGGTATGTACTGTCCTGTCTGTGTGATATAAAAGAATCTGTGCTGCTCATCGGATGCCATATAAACATAAAGTGTTGTTAAATAAAAACATTCCTTCCTTCCTTATTATTAGGGCTATTTCTCGTTACAACCAGTACTCGACAACTGGTGTAACGGAGGCTGTGGTATGTACTGTCCTGTCTGTGTGATATAAAAGAATCTGTGCTGCTCATCGGATGCCATATAACACAAAGTGTTGTGCTAAATAAAAAAAATTCCTTCCTTCCTTTATTATTAGGGCTATTTCTCGTTACAACCAGTACTCGACAACTGGTGTAACGGAGGCTGTGGTATGTACTGTCCTGTCTGTGTGATATAAAAGAATCTGTGCTGCTCATCGGATGCCATATAAACATAAAGTGTTGTTAAATAAAAACATTCCTTCCTTCCTTATTATTAGGGCTATTTCTCGTTGTGGTACTGTCCTGTCTGTGTGATATAAAAGAATCTGTGCTGCTTATCGGATGCCATATAAACATAAAGTGTTGTTAAATAAAAACATTCCTTCCTTCCTTATTATTAGGGCTATTTCTCGTTACAACCAGTACTCGACAACTGGTGTAACGGAGGCTGTGGTATGTACTGTCCTGTCTGTGTGATATAAAAGAATCTCGACAACTGGTGTAACGGAGGCTGTGGTATGTACTGTCCTGTGTGTGATATAAAAGAATCTGTGCTGCTCATCGGATGCCATATAAACATAAAGTGTTGTGTTAAATAAAAACATTCCTTCCTTCCTTATTATTAGGGCTATTTCTCGTTACAATCAGTACTCGACAACTGGTGTAACGGAGGCTGTGGTATGTACTGTCCTGTCTGTGTGATATAAAAAATCTGTGCTGCTTATCGGATGCCATATAAATAAAAACATTCCTTCCTTCCTTATTATCAGTCTCTCTTATCTAAAAAAATTCCTTCTTCCTTTTCTTTGATAAAAAGATCCCCATAACCTCCTCCCTTCACGTCATACTTTTCATAACCCTACAAAGTGTTTGACATTTTTTGTCTAAAAAATAATTTTCATCTGTGATTATTCATCAGAATTGTGTGTCATTTGATAGGATTATTTTGTTATGCAGACTGTAACCGAGTGTGTGTAAGTAAACATTTATATCCACCTTCGAGTACGACTATCACATGTCCAGACTGATAAAGGATGTAAACTGATATCCGATACAATGTAACATGATACACTGTATGCAGGGTTTATCTGCCTTCCTGTTTTTTTTTTTTGCATTATGCTGGTTCATAATCGCATAATAAAAATATGATAATGTCAAGCGAAACGAGACCATAAATAATAAATAATTTACAAACTGCACTGTCCATAAGACCTTGTTGTAACAAAATTTACTGATGTAGTCAGAAAATTTCTAGTTTTGTTACGGCATCGTTAATTCATTTGTTAATTTATTCATTCATTCGTTTGTTTGTTCATTCATAAACTTATTCATTGCTTTTGAGGCCCCACCCCCATTTCCGCCCACATTGCTTTCTTTATGTTTGACAGCACATTTGCCTCATAACTACACCAACCTGGAAACAAATTTTTAAAAATACTGTAGTGATCACACATACTTTCATTAATTCACAGATATTGTAGAAATATGTGTATCCTTATATATAGTATATATCTAGTAATATATAGAGAATAATACACGAGTGGCTGTTAAATACCATTTATCTTACAAGAAGTTGTTTTAAAATGTATCTAACGAGCGAAAGCGAGTTTGATACGTTTTAAAACGAGTTGTGAGATAAATGGTATCTAAGGGACACGAATGTGTTATTCTATTTAGTACATATCCTCAAAAACCAGGTTTTAAGCAAATTTTTACATCTTTTTCGATTAGAAGTTATTTACAGCCATTGCACTTGTAGTATCACAGACATATGAATGTCAGATTAACTATACGTCACTGTTTAATCGATTTCCATTGTGTAGTTTTTCATTGGTTGTATGGCATTGGTGACCTGGTCATCACCTAGGAGCAGCCAGTCGTATGTCTTGAAATTGTTAACATACGTACATGTGTTAACAATCATGTGTTACCAAAAATAACGCATGGTGTTCTCACCAAAAATAACGCATGGTGTTCTCACCAATGGGTGTGTAAGAAATATGCATTGTGCGTACATGTGGATGTGTACACATATGAGATGATATTTTAATTATATGTATATGTAAAACATTTTATTATTATTTTGTCCTGAGGGTTTGAATTGCATTATCTATACCTTACAACAATGATTGATTCTTTTTCTTGCCCATTTAATTACAGTAACAAAACATTAATTTTGTAAGCTACGTATGGTTTGTTTATTGTTGAACGATTTGTAAACATTTCACCTACAAACAATGAAACTCATTTAATCATACGCTGAAAAATATAGTCCAGCTTGTGCAACGACATAAAAATGCAACAACGTAACAATAAATATAAAGTTAAAAATATTAATTTAAATATTTAAATATTTTTAAAACAATGATACAACATGAAATGGCAAACAGAATTTTGAAAACCATGAGTTATGATGTCAATCGTCATAAAACATGAGTTACTACACCCCGTATGTACTTGTAGAAATCAGCTAGCCCTCATGTTAGACAGATTTATCTAGCCCTAGGGTCAGACAGATTTATCTAGCCCTAGGGTCAGACAGATTTATCTAGCCCTAGGGTCAGACAGATTTATCTAGCCCTAGGGTCAGACAGATTTTTCTAGCACCTTGCAAAAGCTGCATAACCCTGTCCAGTGGGAAAGAAATATATATATTAGCTAGCATATCCAGTGTACTCAAAGTATGTGATGTTTTTCAGATCACATACTTTCAGAATTTGATAACTTGCAAATTAGATGTAAATTAATCGAGGTCAAGTTTATTGACATTTAAATAAACATACTACAGTGACACTCCATAACTAACGTAAGCATTTACAGTCATTATAAACAAAAACTTTTGAATAGTAATTTTACACTGAATGTCCAGCATTTAAAACAAAAATTTAAATTTTATTATTATTACTGAGGACACAAAATGACTTGAGAAGAAATACATCCTCAATAGTATTAAACAACCATTTGTGTTCAAGTTTCCTTTATCATGAACATAAATCAGTATTTTAAAACTCAAATTTTATTTTTCTTATTATTGAATACATAAAATGAACTAAGAAAAAATACATCCTCAACCATTTGGGTTCAACAGTTTTCTTTACCATGAACTTAAATCAGTATTTTAAAACTCAAATGTTAATTTTCTTGTTACTGAGGATATAAAATTTAAGTCAGTATTTTAAAACTCAAATTTTAATTTCCTTATTACTGAATACATAATACCTGAGAAAAACCCCAAAACATTTCCAATAGTGTACATTCCCTATAGTATTAAACAACCATTTGGGTTCAACAGTTTGCTTTACAACGAACTTAAATCAGTATTTTAAAACTCAAATTTTAATTTTCTTATTACTGAATACATAAAATGACCTGAGAAAAAATACATGCTCAGTAGTATTAAACAACCATTTGGGTTCAACAGTTTGCTTTACCAATGATTTGTTTTTTAAACACTGTGCATGCAGAACAACCATGTGCTTGTATTCCAGACTTCCTAATGCCAAGCCACTTGTCTAAATGTAAACTGCTGGATGGGAATGCAATTTGCAAGGTGTTAATGTTTCCTTCAACCATTTGGGGGGCAATCTGAACCAATTAGGCCCCGGTTTCAATAGTTTATTCTAAGGTAAAATCTGTTTCTTCTCTTAAGGCAGTTTTTCAGTGTTCATTATAATAGGTTATGGACCTTGAGCAAAGATGGCTGATTACTGTATTGAAGATCACGTAAATAAGTTAACATAAGGATCATCTTCTGTGATTTAGCAGCTTTTATACAGAACTGAAATCTTGAGATGGAATTAAAGTCCCTGAACCTAGTATCTACGGTTTAGTCTGTTTACGTGAAAAGGGTACTAATGGATTGGCATAAAACTATATATTGAATGAAATTAAAATTCATATAAAAATATATTATTAACTTTTAAACCCAAAGCAACCACAAAAAATGTCATTAAAAAAAAAAAATCTGTGTAAATAAAAGTTTCTTTACAAATTATTAAATTAGACGGGTTAAATCTTATTTTACAATACAGGTGTGAAGGCAATTGATGGAACAGCCAACCTAAAGTATGCACGACTCTATCTTTAGTCTTTGGATACTGCATTATCGATTACTTCAATAACAATGCAGCTAAGGCTTTTCTAGCATTTTGTCTTCACCTCTGTATTAAACATTTTTTTAAATGTGATTAATCTATATAATTTGATGGTATTTTGTTTAAAAACCTTTTTATTTACATAGAACATTTTAGTAAAAAAAAAATTCAGTTGGTATTGTTTTAAAACTCAGTAATACATTTTAATATGTTTTAACATTATTCATAATAGTAATTAGCATTACATGCCAGTTCATTGTTTCCCTGTTCACTCAAACGGACTGTATGTACTTTTCTGTTTTACATCACATACATTTGGCATTACTACACACACCCAGATGACCAGAAATACAGTGGATTTGCCAAAATTGATAATTTAATGGAATGTTGTACATGTATAATTACATGGGCTGATCGACATTTCAAAGACTTAACATGGCAGCATGCCATTTGGCCATCAACTACTTTACACCTTTTACTTGTATGTTCAGTAGTAATCATTTATTAATATATATTTATAATCTTCTGACCCCGCTGCCCCTCCCTCTCCCCATCCCCTTTCCCTTCCCCCTTCTTTTCCAAAATGAATGACCTAAACAGTTTCTCTCAGTGATAGAAATGACCAGAAGATTCATTCATTGATTCATTTATAGTTATATCCGTGCTTATATCCAATTAAAGTTCAAGCACACTGTCCTGGGTACACACCTCAGCACTCTGGGCTGTCTGTCTAGGACAGATGGTTAGTGGTTAGTGAGAGAAAGAAGTAAGTGGTGTAGTGGATTCACTCCAGAGATTTGATCATCACTTTTTTACGTACTTAACCTTTTTTGATACGCAATAGCCAATGTGTTCTGTATGATGGGGTGTCGTTAAACATTAGTACATTCATTTATTTATTAGTCCAACAGACAGGTATATCAGAAAATCTGCTTGTCTGCCTATATTTTCTTTTGTCTGTATAAATAGTTTGTTTTATTGCTCATATGGTTAAAAATATCTTGGTAGATATCAAAGTGGTACGTCCCAATAGAACGCCAAGTTAGACGTAACACTTTGACGTCACACAATGACGTCATCGGTTGGCACACTACAACCTTACAGGAACGTCAACAAAACGAGTTGAGTGATATAAATTAAGATCGATTATGGGTAATAAATAGGACATTAAAGTCGCTACCATTTTGAATCATGTGTATGTCCCTTGTGATATAATTTTCATTATCACTCACTAAAGCTCGCGTGACAATTAAACATTATTTCACTCAGAACATAAACATGATACGAAATGGAAGCTTGTTTAATATCCTATAATTATTCAAGTGCAAGGATTAATAAAACTAAAACTGCATTGAACAGTTTCACATGTGTGCACTGAATAACCATTGAGGTACATTTTGTTTATCAGAGTTGGCTTATATCGAATACTGGCTCTGGTTGGTGATACGGATGTTAGAAGGAATTTTCCACAGCTTAAAGTAGCATTGATTTATTTTGAACTTGTCTGACTCTTGAGCAACTTAACATGCAAATTAGTTTTACACTAGATATGGAATACCATAAATATCACATAGGTGTGTTGTGAGGATATAGGCGGTAGATAAGGTAATCCAGAGGTTTTCAATTGGTGTGTCAACATAGCCCTGTCACACGGGACAGGGTGTGATTCAACATTTTTTTTTTTTTAATGCACAATTTATTTCATGATAAGCTCATTTTATTTAAAATATGGCCTGCTGTTATTTTATTTTTTAAAATGGCAAGCCAAACGAAATATGGTCCTGCTAAGAACAAATATGTCCTGCTGGAAATAAGACGAGCATGAGATGAGTGGAAGGTAAATTAAAAATGATATGGTACATAATGTCTCTCTCTTGAAAAGGGGCGGGACATAGCCCTGTGCTAAAGCAGTCGGTCTAGGATCGATCCCCGTCGGTGGGCCCACTGGGCTATTTCTCATTCCAGCTAGTGCACTACGACTGGTATATCAAAGGCTGTGGTATGTACTACCCTGCCTGTGGGATGGTGCATATAAAAGATCCCTTACTGCTAATCGAAAAGAGTAGCCCATGAAGTGACAACAGCGGGTTTCCTCCCTCAGTATCTGTGTGGTCCTTAACCGTATGTCTGACGCCATATAACTGTAATTAAAATTTGTTGGGTGCATCCTTAAATAGATTTTTTTTATTTAACCTTCTAGGTCTTAAAATGGACTGCTTTTCGCAGGCCGCTGTTTTGAGACCTGCTATGGCTGTTTGGTGTTTAGCACATTGTCAGTTTGACATCGCGTCAGGAGCAAGAGGCAGAGTAAAAAAAGAAAGAAAGATAGACATAGAGAAAAAGAGGAGGAGGAAGGGAAGTCTGGTACTCTTGCTTAATATACAGTGAAACCGGTCTAAACTAGGACCCAATATTTATCCGATTTAGAAAAGGTCAGGTGTTTAAAGGGTCAACATTTTAGAATTTAGAAAATTTGGGACCATGAAACTTGGCTGATTTTGGCAGAATTCCAGTTTGTTCAGGGTCCGGTTTAGACAGGTTTCACTGTATATATGACATGACATTTATACACGAAAAAATATCGCGAAATACCCATTGCGTTATTTATGCCTCTCAGTATAAACATAAAAAAGTATTAACCACCCAACAAGAATATTGTGTGTATAGGTTTTTATTTTATTACACACCGGCTATAGGTGGACAGTCATATTGGTTGAATGGCTGTTCTGTACATATTCGATAGGAGTGCTAAGATAACGTCACCTATAGATAACACCAGGTCACTTACGACTATCACTGGCATCCAGGAAGTAGGTGTATTTGCCATTAACAAAGAGTGTGTCACAAGTTGTATTAATAACATGCAGTGATATTAGATAGTTGTATGTAGAAGTTCTAGTATGGTAATGGTATTTATTGCCATATATGGTATGTGTACATTTCTTTGCTGATTGATCTGTTCATAAATACTCCCAACTCTTGTGACAAGCTTTGACAAGACAATACAAGTTCAGTCTGACCCACTGATAATAAATTGCCAGGGTCAGAACATTTTTACAATTTATTAGTTGCCGGCTAGGTTATTGGGCACATAAAATGTGGTAACCTAGCAACGTGGTGTGACAGTCCTAAAATTAAAGACATAGTATGCATGTGTATTCTGTTTCATATTTCAATGTGTATTTAAGAATATTATAGACATGAAGTAGTCATTATTGAAGGTACAAGGTTTCAACTTGTAAAAAATGTACACTAAGTTATAGTTAATCTACAAACATGTAACTTGTTTGGATAAAGTTACAACAGAGTGAAACAAGAGTGTTAAAACCAGGAAATATCCTTAAAAAATACGTGCATTTTTAAAAATATGAAAAAAATTCATTTTGTGGTATTTGAAACACCAGGATGACCAGAAACACGTCGGTTCTACGAAAATGGACAATCTAAAGAATACAATATAAGTAATGTTTGATTTCAGTGATCATGATCTAATAGTGAAAAATACGCTTTAGTGTTTAAAAACTAGGGTCTGTCCCTGGAATTGTTAACTGAGTGGTATTCACTGGTTGTGGATATGATCATCATCCGAACTATACACTGGCGTAGGGAAAGGGGGGGGGGGGGGGGGGGGGGGGCAAGTGCCCCTCCACTTTTCAGATATTTCGCTTTATATTTGCTGTATAATAGTGTAAAAGTGTGTAAATATAAAAGTGTGCCCCCTCACTTTTTGGCACCTTCCTACGCTCGTGCTATATATATATATATTTTTAAAAATAAAAAATTGTGTGTCACATGTCATTTTAATACTTTATCATGTTCCCTGCCCTCTCTTAAGTATTCGTAAGTGTGTACTAAACCTGCATTTTATAAACAAATGATTATTAACAAAAAGAAGAAAACAAACAATTAAACAAAACCACCCAAGGAAGCAACAGCAAACCTTTTTTTAAAAATCACACAAAAACCTGGCAACATTTGGTGAATATAAAGACTATAATTTTGAAGTTTTTAAAACATTGATTTCTATACCAAATTTTAAAATATACTTACCTTGATATTTGTCTTTGTATTGTACTTTTACACACAGCTCTTTAGACTGGTTTTTTCACATAATTGTATAAATAATATTTCCATATATTTGTGCTGGGGTGTCCTTAAATATTCATTCATTCATTCATTCAGCCATACAAATATCAGACCCCCATGATGTATTCTTAAACACGTGAATTTATGTATGATCACATTATATCAGTGTGAGTCTTTGACCTAGTTTATGTTGTGGTTTTTTGTTGTGGTTCTTTGAAACATGACTTGGGGCATAATATCATCTCGCAATAAAATAATTGACAAATGTAAAAAAAAAATAACTTTAAATGCACCTAGCAGCATTATGCTACTAACGATTACCTTTCCATCCTGTTATATACTGATAATTAATGGGTTTTGTTTCTGCCTTACTCGTTGAGCAGAGGTACAGGTCTACTGTCGTGTATTATACAATTTAATCAGGTATAAGTATAAATATATGAACCAAAAAAAGAAAAGAAACAAACTGTCAAACAAAACCAACCAACCAAACTACAGCAAAAGCAAAAGCACACAAAAAACAGGCAACATGGATTGATTTTAAAGACAAAATACCAAACCCCATGATGTGTTCTCAAACACATGAGAGGGCAGGACATAGCCCAGTGGTAAAGCACTCGCTCGATGTGCGGTCGGTCTGGGATCAATCCCCATCGGTGGGCCCATTTGGCTATTTCTTGTTCCAGCCAGTGTACCACGACTGGTACATCAAAGGACGTGGTATGTGCTATCTTGTCTATGGTATGATGCATATAAAAGATCCCTTGCTGCTAATCGAAAAGAGTAGGCCATGGAGTGGCGACAGCGTGTTTCCTCTCTCAATATCTGTGTGGTCCTTAACCATATGTCTGATGCCATATAACTGTAAATAAAATATGTTGAGTATGTCGTTAAATAAAACATTTCTTTCTTTCCATCTGTATTTCTGTCCCAGCTGTCTATCTCTCCCATATATAGTTTCTCAAATTGTTTTCACAATACCTCAGCTGGCATTTTGTGTATAGCTTTATCATGTACAATTACGGATGAAGTTTCTTAGTGACTTGAACATTTGAACTTGCACTTGAACTCGGGAGATATTAAATTTTGTTGGCCTTGGTAAGGGGACATGCTGCTTTAACAGTTCTATCAGAATGATTATTTCAATTCAACGTGTCATATTTCAACAGACATTAATTTTTGACAAAAAGAAACAGAACCATGAAAATATGCACTCTTCAAAATGTTGAGAATGGGGAAGTCATACTACTCACAATAATCAGGGGAACAACACCCTTGAATATGATTACAGGTCTCAAGTGATACTGATTTATAACCTACATTAAGGAAGTTGTCATTGCAGGGCACAATATTTCACAAGAACCGTTCTGTTCACGTTTCAGTTATGCAACTTCAAAATCACGAGAACCGTCAGTCGGTTTCGTGGTGAAAATTACATTCTAATATTAAAGGTGCCATACATGTATATCAGTAATGAAAGAGAAAATCAGTTTGTTTTTAAATACATTTGAACCACCAATGTAGCACAGAACCGTAGTTCAAGTGTTTTAGGGTTAGGTAGGCCTAATGTGTCAGTTAAGAGAATTATATTCACATAACCGAACAAACGGTTACTTGGTTACCTCATGGTTACCTAAGATTTTGATATATTGTCCCCTGCATTGCAGAGTGTATACAGTAAATTAAAATGACTAACTTGAAAATAATTAGATGTGCGGTTTCTTCAAAGTAATGGCACAGTGGTTTGCATCATTGATTCCTTCAGATCAATTTGATGGGTGTGACGACATACTCATGTTCTTTCCCCTCACAAATAAAAGCTGTTTCATTTATAGCTTTGCCTCCGTCCGTGGGTCCATCAGGCTATTTCTTGTTCCAGCCAGAGCATGACTGGTATATCAAAGGCTATGGTATATGCTATCCTGACTGGGAAAGTGCATATATAAAGATGCCTTGCTACTATTGAAAAAAATAACAGGTTTCCTCTCTAAGACTATATCAAAATTACCAAATGTTTGACATCCAATAGCCAATGATTAATAAATCAATGTGCCCTAGTGGTGTTGTTAAACAAAATAAAACTTCTTTTTCTTTTATTTGTAAATTTGCCATATTATTTTTTAGCATGTCATATATATTTTTTATCCTGTAACCACTGTTTATATTGGCAGTTATGATGACCAATTAAAGCAAAGTGAGAAATGTATACATGAACTAGCAGGTTATGACTTTTGACATTGTGTCATGCATAAATACATTTAGTTCATCATAGAATATAGCTCAAATAAACAAATACTAGGTTTTTTTCTGATTAAGTTTTGATGGATTACATAATAAAAATAATAATTAGTTAATGACGTGGGATGTCGGCTTTTTCCTGTTCAGGCTGAATGGGAAATTCTGCTTGGCAAGCCTCGCGGTATTTCCCATTCTTACCTTCACCAGATAAAGCTGATATCCTACGGTATTAATTCATTATACTCGTTATTTCGCCTGTTATGTAAAAAAAACAAAAGATCTCATATTTTACTTCCTATATTTCAGTTCAGCTAGAACCACATTTTCTATCTGTCTGCATAACTCTAGTCTTAAATATTTAGATTGATTCATCTGTTATTTTTTAATATTTTAGTTTAAAATTAATTTTATCCAATTTATTGTTATTTTCAGGGTAAAATTTCAGTCGATCCAGAAGTTCGATTCTCCAAGTTGGAGAGAATAGGTAAAGGTTCTTTCGGAGAGGTGTTCAAAGGAATAGACAATGAAACGAAACAAGTGGTTGCAATTAAAATCATTGACTTGGAAGAAGCGGAGGATGAAATTGAAGACATTCAGCAAGAAATCATGGTGCTCTCGCAGTGCGATAGTCCCTATGTTACAAAGTACTTTGGTTCATACCTCAAGGTATGTTGTACAAATAGTCAATATATTACAAAATACTATGGTTCATACCTCAAGGTATGTCGTATAAATAGTCAATATATTACAAAGTACTATGGTTCATACCTCAAGGTATGTCGTATAAATAGTCAATATATTACAAAGTACTATGGTTCATACCTCAAGGTATGTCGTATAAATAGTCAATATGTTACAAAGTACTATGGTTCATACCTCAAGGTATGTCGTATAAATAGTCAATATGTTACAAAGTATTATGGTTCATACCTCAGGGTATGTCGTACAAATAGTCCTTATGTTACAAAGTACTATGGTTCATACCTCAGGGTATGTCTTATAAATAGTCAATATGTTACAAAGTACTATGGTTCATACCTCAAGGTATGTCGTATAAATAGTCAATATATTACAAAGTACTTTGGTTTATACCTCAGGGTATGTCTTATAAATAGTCAATATGTTACAAAGTACTATGGTTCATACCTCAAGGTATGTCGTACAAATAGTCCCTATATTACAAAGTACTATGGTCCATACCTCAAGGTATGTCGTACAAATAGTCCCTATATTACAAAGTACTATGGTCCATACCTCAAGGTATGTCGTACAAATAGTCCCTATATTACAAAGTACTATGGTTCATACCTCAAGGTATGTCGTACAAATAGTCAATATATTACAAAGTACTTTGGTCCATACCTCAAGGTATGTCATACAAATAGTCCCTATATTACAAAGTATTTTGGTTCATACCTCAAGGTATGTCGTACAAATAGTCAATATGTTACAAAGTACTTTGGTTCATACCTCAAGGTATGTAGTACAAATAGTCAATATGTTACAAAGTATTTTGGTTCATACCTCGAGGTATGTCGTACAAATAGTCAATATGTTACAAAGTACTTTGGTTCATACCTCGAGGTATGTCATACAAATAGTCTAGGGAAAATTTTGTTCAATATCACTTGGCAATTTGCTACACAGGTTTCAGAGATTGCTACACAATTTTAAGACATTGAACACTAGTTGCTAATTAATTTTCAGTGGACTAGAAATGATGCTGACAGAAATTTTGAAAACAAAATGTTTCGTGTAGTCCTGTGTTAAACGTATTATGGTTCATATCTCAGTGCACCCCCTCTGCCAAACAAGGACCTGCAGGGATCAACTGTCCACAGAGCTTCTACAATTGTTATAAACAACCACTAGCCATGGGATCAGTGGTAGAAAAAACGTACTAGCCATGATTAAAAATTAACTTGCCCTACTTTTAAGTAAATGCAATTTTACTAACAGGAATAATCAGATATGTTGTTTAAAGAAGATGGAGCTTTAAAAATCCTTAGATTTGAGGGGGGTGGGGCAGGATATTCATATTTACACAATACTACTCTTAAATGCAGAATTTGACCAAAAAATTCACTAGTCATCGGGCATGTCGATAGTAGTTATTTACTAGCCCAATACTGAAACTCACTTGCCGTTTGAGTGGGGCTACCATAATTTAGAAGCCCTGGTCCATTCAAGATTAGCCATTTGCTAATTGTTATACTAAGTGGCTACAAGATTATCCATTTGCTAGTTTGTATATGCCCATCTATGATCGGTCATATTATGATATGGAGTTGTCCGTCCGTACCTACGTCCATCTGTTAATTGTTTCTTGTCCAGACCATATCTTGCATACAAATGCATACAGGACCATTAAACCTCACATGTAGGAACAACCTGAGATGGCGATGTGGTGCGTACTATTATTAGGTCACTGTGACCTACTTTTCGTGGTCTACTGCACATAACAGTAAATCCTTGTCTGGACCATGTCTTGTATACAGATGCATACAGGACTATCAAACCTCACATATAGGAACAACCTGGTATGGCGGTATATAGCGTACTATTACTAGGTCACTGTGACCTATTTTTCATGGTCTACTGCACATAACAGTAAATCCTTGTCTGGACCATGTCTTGTATACAGATGCATACAGGACTATCAAACCTCACATATAGGAACAACCTGGTATGGCGGTATATAGCGTACTATTACTAGGTCACTGTGACCTATTTTTCATGGTCTACTGCACATAACAGTAAATCCTGGTATGGACCATATCTTGCACACAGATGCATACAGGACCATCAAACAACTTGGGATGGTGGTGTATCACATGTGATGCAAGTAAATCAAATAATTTGTCTATATTTTCCATCAAATTTCTGACAGGTATATCATGTACCTCACCGGTACTCTTGTTATACTAAGTGGCTACAAGACTAGCCATTTGCTAATTGTTATACTAAGTGGCTACAAGACTAGCCATTTGCTAATTGTTATACTAAGTAGCTACAAGACTAGCCATTTGCTAATTTTATACTAAGTAGCTACAAGATTAGCCATTTGCTAATTTTATACTAAATGGCTACAACTTTTAGGATATGCCAAACAAGCCATTGGCTAATTTTTATACCAAGTGGTTGCAACATTTAGTATTTGTCTAATACAATTTTCTTTAAATTGCCCACCTGAGAAATGTGCGATTTTAAAAATTATGTTAAATATGGAACTATTTTGAAAGCATGCTGAATAAGAAAGCTGTTTTTTTTTTTTTTTTTAATGATGTCAGTATTAATAAAGACATCTCTTTCCACCTCCCTACAATAAGAATAAAAATGGGTGCATGACGCTTTGTTTCTGTTCTTACCGGTTTTGTACAAAAAAGGGAGGTAATTTTTTCTCATGGCTGGAATTTAATTTTTCTACTTTTTTAAATTTAATTTGATGCAGCATTAATTTGCCATGCAAGTGGGGATGGTCAATGTGGTTTTCTTTGATTGGGGCTTAATGGTTTGGGGTTTGGGGTTTTTTGAGGGGGGGGGGGGGTTACATTTAGAATCAATGTGTAATAAAAAAAATTGTCAGTATACATACATGCATAGTATAGTAATATGTGATGGTGAATCATTCTAATATTGTTGTCTCTTCTTCCAGGGTTCCAAGTTATGGATTATCATGGAGTTTTTGGGTGGTGGATCTGCCCTAGATTTAATGAAGGCTGGTTCCTTCTGTGAAAATGACATTGCAATTATTCTTAGGGAAATATTAAAGGGCTTAGACTACCTTCATTCAGAAAAGAAGTTACACAGAGATATAAAAGGTAATAGAATAATAATATGGTGCCAGGCGTTTCGCCCCTAGTTTAATCAGTTCTTAGTTGACAAAGGGCAGAACGTGTGTCCAAGTCGGTCATGCTTCCAGATAATATTATTTCTAAAATCTTTGGTAAATAAGTTAGTTCATGTGATTTTTAACTATAGTCCATCCCATCATTTTATTAAAATGTTATTTTAAAGTAATTTCAGTTTGGTTTGATGTAAGAAGAAAAGTAAAACTTTAATATATATATATATATATATATATATATATATATATATATGCCAGAAAGAAAGTTTTGGGTATGGCACTACGAAATTTAATATTTACTATATGTGTGCTGAATGCAACCACAGTCTATAGGTGGTATTAGGGGCCTCCCCCAGAAAGAAAATAGGTTCGGGTTAAGAAAATCATACAATAATGATAGTCATTGATTTTGTCTAAAGGTCAGCTTAAAAAAATAAAATCCGCAAAACAATTTGGGTATGGCACCATACCCATTTATATATATATATATAAAAGGTCTAATCAGTTTCCTTGTTTCTACTGTGGTTGTTAAGCCCTTGTTAATAATTTTGTTGTTTTCTGTTTTCAGCTGCCAATGTGTTGTTATCAGAACATGGCGATGTTAAGTTAGCTGATTTCGGAGTGGCTGGTCAGCTGACGGACACGATTGGAAAACGGAACACATTTGTGGGTACTCCTTTCTGGATGGCTCCAGAAGTCATTCGACAGTCGGCCTACGACACAAAGGTTAGTTAGTGCCAGTGAGGAAATGAGGTACTGGTGAAAACCCCCCACATTTTTGATTGGATTGGACTGGAAATGTGCCAATCGTGGGGCACAGGTTGGGACAGAAAACAACCACATTGGTTCAGTCAAGCTGTACTTTTAATATGTAAAACCACAGTAAGCTACACTATTTAAAGGTGCAGACCCTAGTTTCAGTCCGTGGAAATGGACATTAAGTTTAATTAATCTACAAACATACTGCACATCTACAGTCCATCCCATCCTTCTACAAAAGTGTTTTTTTTTTGTTAATTTCAGTTTGGTTTGATGTAAGAAGAAAAGTGAAAGTGTTTTGGAAATAACAAAAATATACTATTTTTTATGTACAATTTAGAAAACAATAGGCTCAGAAATAAATAACCTATAGTAAATTCCATAGTATGAAAAAGTGGGATGGACTATAGATAATGTTATAAAAGAGAGAAGCTAAAGTCGGTGATGTTTAAGCGGGGAAATACCATCTATATATAACTGGAGCTTATCTCGATGACCATTACTTCTCAGACGAACATGCATTTTTAGAATTATAAAAAAAATGCATTTCAGAGAATTACAAAAACCTGGAAGACCAGAACCACTTCAGGTGTACAAAAATCAACATTCTAAATAATAAAATGTAAATTCTTCTAACTTAAATGATCAAAAAGGTCTATAAAAGTGAAAAATATGTTGCAGTGTTAAAAACTAAGGTCTGTCATTTTAAAACAAAATCTGTCATCTAGGTACATTTTGTTCAGCAGTGCATCGTGATTCACTAGGCTATTGAAGTATAAAACATTAAATAGTAGATGCTAATAAATTTTCAGGGTTCGACAAATCCACTAGCACCCGGTCTTGGCTAGTGAATTTTTGGTCTGGGCTAGTGGAAATAATCAACTGTATTACTACAGTGAAACCCCTCTAAACCAGACACCCTTAGAACCAAGACAAATGTCTGGTTTTTAGAGGGATGCGGTTTAGACAGGTTAAGTTCTGTCTTAATTTTTAAAATGGGACTCTGTAAAATGTCTGGTTTTGAGGGAATTTCATTTTACGGAGGGGTCCAGTTTTGAGAGGTTTCACTGTATAATACTTGCGGCACTACGACACAAACACTTTTCAAAGACTGTCAATTTTATTCCTAATTTGTACTGTTGCCAATCAAATTTTGAAAACAAAATGTTTCCTGTATGCTACAATATGTTTTGTTTTTTTTGTTTTTTTTCTGTTTCAGGCTGACATTTGGAGTTTAGGTATTACAGCCATAGAGCTTGCTAAAGGAGAGCCGCCCAACTCGGACCTCCATCCTATGCGGGTATTGTTCCTTATTCCAAAAAACAACCCCCCTCAGTTGACGGGCCCGGGATACAGCAAATCATTCAAGGAGTTTGTAGAGCTCTGTTTAAATAAGGATCCTAACAATGTGAGTGTACTTAAAGTTATTTTTCTCCCACAGATTTTCTTTTAAAATATTTATTGGCGGGGGGGGGGGGGGGGGGGGGGGGGGTTAGATACTGTCTGTACTTTGCTGCTATTGTTATAAGTTCTAGTTACGGTCATAATAAACTAAATTACTGATTTTTAAAGATATTGTCTGTACTTTGCTGATATTGTTATAAGTTCTAGTTACGGTCATAATAAACTAAATTACTGATTTTTAAAGATATTGTCTGTACTTTGCTGATATTGTTATAAGTTCTAGTTACGGTCATAATAAACTAAATTACTGATTTTTAAAGATATTGTCTGTACTTTGCTGATATTGTTATAAGTTTCTAGTTACGGTCATAATAAACTAAATTACTGATTTTTAAAGATACTGTCTGTACTTTGCTGATATTGTTATAAGTTTCTAGTTACGGTCATAATAAACTAAATTACTGATTTTTAAAGATATTGTCTGTACTTTGCTGATATTGTTATAAGTTTCTAGTTAAGGTCATAATAAACTAAATTACCGATTTTTTAAGATATTGTCTGTACTTTGCTGCTATTGTTATAAGTTTCTAGTTAAGGTCATAATAAAATAAATTACAGATTTTTGTCCCAATTTAGTTTTAAAATGGTGGTGGGAGGTGAAATTCATGTTTTAATTTTATATATTCTGCACATTGAAAATATTGTATATAGAGTAAAATGTGTTGGTTGGGGTTTTTTTTGTTGTTTGGTGGTGGGTTTTTGGGGAGAGGGGAGGAGGGGCAGGGAGCAATTTTAAAAAAGTGGCCAGTCCATTATCATTGGGGCAGACAGGGATGAAAATCTAGGGTTTTATTTCATTGTGGCCTAACAGTGTTTCTGCCAGAAAGAAATTTTGGAGTATGGTGCTTTGGAATTGAATGCAAGCAGTCAACAGGGGGAATGGGGCACTTCCCCCAGAAAGAAAATGGGTTATGTTTAGGGTTAGGGTTAAGAAAATCATACAGTAATGACAAGTACTTAATTTTGTTAAAAGGTTAACTTTTTTTTTTTTAAATCTACTAAAACATTTGGCTATGGTGCCATACCCGTTTACCCTCTGGCAGAAACCCTGCCTAATAGAGCCATGCAACAAATATTTGAAACTTTACAATGATCAGCATTTTCATAAGTGTACAACCATATGCTAGGGAGGAAGGTGGGATAATTCCAGCATAAATATAAACCCTAAAATGTTGATAAAAGCATCCCAGGCAAAATCAACAGGGTTTTTTTTTACGGATATTGATATTATTTTTTTGCTGACAGTTGTTGAGATGGGGTCAATTTTTTGTGTTTATCACCAGTGTTAAGATTTTTTTGGGGTTTTTTTTCTCATTGAATATACAAATAATAATATTCTGAGCAAGAAAATGTAACATTTTATTGTTTAAAAATGCCACAAACATTGTACAAAGGCAACAAGTTTGGGATAGTGTCTTTAAATTGATGTATAAATTGTTTACAGTTTTACTATCATTATTGAGTTTTCATACACCAGGGTAGCACGAAGGATGAGACAAAATGCTCATTACAATACTGGAATTGCAGCATGATTTATATCAGTTATTATTGGCATCACCAATTTTATATTTAACAATGTGTGTTTGAACATAAATACTTTTAAGTGCCATTATAGATTATTATTAATGTTAGTATTTATTGTTTTAAATTAAATCATTTTTGAAACAAAATATTCTTAATGAATAATGATTGATTTAATTTAATCAAATTGTTGTTATTAAACTAAAGGGACATAACTGTAGATGTCATCCCACCAATTTCAAATGAGGTGCCAGCTGAAGCTTTTGCTGCACTTAGTGGTGTTGGTGAATCATCACACCTTTATCAGGGCTTCTGGAATTTGTTTTAAATTCACTTACCATGGGGACCAGTGGATTTGAAAATTCACTGGCCACTCTTCAAACTTCACTTACCCAGTTTTATCTGTTAATAAAATAAAAACCATTAAATAAAATTTGAAAATAAATAACCTTTTAGTGTACAATTTGATATATTGATTAATTGAAATCCTGTCTGATCAGTCTGTCTGTCATTTTACGCAACACAGGCCGATTAGGCATACTTTATCGTTTGTCTAGAAAAACATGCTATAAATATTCATCAGTTTACAATAAAGTTACCTAAGTACAACAATTAAAAGCATTAAATTATGCTTTATCACTTATAAATGGGGGGACTCATACCCTTCTAAAAAAATTTACAATTTTATCAGCAAAAGTGTACATGTATTATAGTTTACGGCTTACATACTCCAACACACAAATTAGTAAATAATAAAGTGACAAACATCAATTGGAACCGAACAAATGTTGAACAAGTTTTTGTATAAGTAAGTACTTTGTTAACCCTTTCCGACTATGGAATGGGAAATCCTGTTAAAAAAAATCACCGTTCAGACTATAGAATGGGAAATCCCGTTGTGTGTTTTCAGTTCGTATTTACCTCCAAATTTGTCACAGGTTGACATGCGCAATAGAAGCAGTGCTAACAACAACATCCTGTAGACGTTTTACATGGTTTGCCGTGAGAATGTGCTCATTTATTCAGAACTTTTAAGCCTATTTGGTATAACTGTTCTGTTAACGCAGGCCTTCTAGAATACGGTGGCCCGAGGCCCGAGGTTTTTGGATTCGGGCCAGTAAAAGTTACTTTGTGCAATCCCGATGGCAAGTGGTAAACTAAAAAAAAAAAAAAAAAAAAAAAAAAAACTACAGCGCTATGTCCTACAATCATACAAAAACAAAAAAAACATCTACAAGTCACCTCTTTCGATTTGCTATCACATGCAGTATTTCACAAACAAATAGTTGGCCACCAGTAATCTCTGACCCATCCATGACATCAATATACCTACTGATATAACTTTATTAAAAAGTGTAAACATTGGAAAACAAAAGTTCATTGTTTTGCCGCCATTTTGTTTTTTACACTGAAATCCAAAGAGTTGTTACCCTAATACTAATAATATGCAAAACGGTAACCAGTCTTTTATTAGTTTTAAAGGTTGCATGTCACTATTTAAATTTACTTTAAATGTGTAAATTATTAATTTAATTTATAAAATATGACATAAATTGCAAAAAAGTTTTTTAAAAAGCTTAGGAACACAGTATCATGAAATAGATAAATTTAACAAAGTACCCAAATTGAAAAATTACTAATATGGTGTGTGTGTTGGGTGGTGAGGGGGGGGGGGGGTGGTGGTGGTAAGCCTTAAACTGCAATACATGTACACTTTATGCTAATAAAGGTTTCTTTTCTCTTTGTTTTTTGAGGGGGTGGGTGGGGGGTGAGTTCCCATTCATAAGTCAATAAATAATGCTGTTAATTGTTGTAATATCTCAGTAACATGGATTATTTTTTATAACTTAAGTGGTTTTAGTGAAAACAATTATTTAAAAAGTACGGTAACTTTATTCTGAACTGATGAAAATTATTTGCATATTTTTCTAAACAAACCATAAAGCATGCCCAATGAGCCTATCTGTTGTGTAAATTGACAAATTGATTAAACATGATCTCAGTATGAAAAATGGACATTAAAAAGTTAATTATTTGAATTAAGTTTTTTTGTTTTATCAACAGTTAAAATTGGACAAGTGAATTTTTTACCATGGCCAGTGAATTTTCAAATCCACTGGCACTATGGCAAGTGAATTTTAAAAATATTCTATAACTCCTGGTTAACTGCAATGGTGACATCCATTTTCTATAATACGACCTTCACGGAAAATGACCGCGATAGTGGTGTTTTATTGGAATGTAAGAGTGATAATTCCAGTGGAATTCCACTAGCTGAAATACTATCACGAATTCAAGATGACATACCACTTTCAAGATTTGCACGTGGTTGGAGAGATTTTCTAAATGGGTTTATTCATTTACACATTTTCATAGAAATTTGGTATGTTTTTATAACTAGTGATTTTGTTTAATATACCTCTATATATGTATAATAATGAGCTCCTTCTCATAGAAAATTGATTTATGTTTACAGATATGCTTGAAACAGTCTTCTACTATGAATAATAAATAAGTTATTATCAAATAACCATCTGTAAACTTATCCTTTGTTTAACTGTCAAATATATCAATTCCTGGGGCACTTTGAAGACAGTGGGAGTCTGAAAGGCTTAAAGGGACAGACCCTAGTTTCAACCCGTGAAAATTAACACTAAGTTTAGTTAATCTACAAACCTGTAACACATTTGGATAAAGTTATAATAGAGTGAAACATTAGTCTGTGACTTTGAAATACCCTATAAAAATAGACCAAACCTCGACTCCATAACTGTTACTTCGCAGACGCACGTGCATTTTTAAAAATATGACCGATGCATTTTGTTATATTAAAAACACCAGGATGACCAAAAACACTTTGAATGTACGGAAATGGATAATCTAAACAATAAGATCTAAATAATGTCTGATTTTAGTTATCAAAAATGGCTCTAATAGTAAAAAAATATGCCTTAGTGTTACTATTGCATGATGTAGAATATTTTAACAGGGCTCAAATTTTAGAATTTTTTACCTACAGCAATGTTTAGGCTGCCTATGGCATTTTTAAATCGGTAACTCTTGCAAAAAAAATATAAATCGGTAACTCTTGCAAAAAAAATATAAATGCCAAAAATAATCCTTTCAAAAGACAGCAATTTTTTTAAACCCTGGTTGCTGCTTCCTTTTACTAGAAAAGCTTAGAATATATATATTTGAAATTAAAATGTATGTAACCTGTGATTCATTTACCAGAGGCCTACAGCAAAAGAATGGTTGTGGCTTTTTTTTATTAGAAGAGCTTGGAAAATATATGTATTTGAAATTAAATATAAAATGTATGTAACCTGTCCTTCAATTTGCAGAGGCCCACAGCAAAGGAATTGTTGCGGCATCCTTTTATTAAAAGAGCTAAGAAGACGGCCTACCTCATGGAACTGATAGACCGGTATAAACGGTGGAAAGCTGATCGACCTGATGACAGTGACAGTGACGAAAGTGATGGGTGAGTATAGTGAATACACAAGGGAGTACCTAGTATTGTGTTAGGGGTGGGTTGGTGGGGGAGGGGGAAAAACACTGGTATAAATGGTGGAAAGCTGATCGACCTGGTGACAGTGACGAAAGTGATGAGTGAGTACAGTGAATACACAAGGGAGTACCTAGTATTGTGTTAGGGTTGGGTTGGTGGGGGTGGGGGAAAAACACTAGTATAAACGGTGGAAAGCTGACAGACCTGATGACAGTGACGAAAGTGATGAGTGAATACACAAGGGAGTACCTAGTATTGTGTTAGGGGTGGGTTGGTGGGGGTGGGGGGAAAACACTAGTATAAACGGTGGAAAGCTGACAGACCTGATGACAGTGACGAAAGTGATGAGTGAATACACAAGGGAGTACCTAGTATTGTGTTAGGGGTGGGTGGGTGTGGGGTACAAACACTGGTGTAAACCGTGGAAAGCTAATCAACCTGATGACAGTGATGAGTGAGTACAGTGAAATACACAAGGGAGTACCTAGTATTGTGTTAGGGGTGGGTAGGGGTTGTGGGGGTGGGGGACAAACACTGGTATGAACGGTGGAAAGCTTTTTTGTTCAAGCCCCTCACACATCTCTTTCTTATATAGAGTTGAAGAGGGGACATGAATCACTTGAAAAAATTATGACCCCAAGTGATTGCAAATAATAAAATATGTTATGTAACCTAGTGTTCACTTGGAATGCTATGGTTTGTAGGATCAACTCCACTTGGTGGGCCAAATGATTTTCCTTTCCAACCAGTACTGCACAGCTAATGTAGGATATGCAAATGAGAATGAGAATATATTTTAAGCATACTTTGTAGATCTTTAGCAGCAAAAATTAATTTTAAGTTGGTGGTGGGGGCGTGTAAATGTTGACCCAATAATGTGTTCTTTAAAAAATCTCCGTGAGTAAGAGTAAATATGCACCCATTGCACACACCCTTCACTGGGGGCGGGATTTATGTCAGTCAGTTTTCCCTCGTTCCAACCAGTGCACCACAGCTGTGCAAAGGCCGTGTATGTGTTTTATGTCTATAGAAAAGTGCATATAAAAGATCCCTTGCTGCATTAGGAAAAATGTAGCGGAATTCCTCAGATGACTACATGTCAGAATTAATTAATCAATGTGCTTTAGTGGTGTTGTTAAATAAAACAAACTTTATCTTTAAAAATGTTGCTCAAGCAAGAGTAAATATGCACCTATCACACACACACCCTCCTCTTCCCCCTTTAGTATGAACCTGCTAAATATTATTCCATACCCGTCTTTCAACACCAACAATCGCATGTTCCACAGTTCATCATACTCGGGGAGGGGGGGGGTCATACATGCAGTGCTGGTGTGAGATAGTTATTCATTTATAAATCTCATCTAGATTGTGCTGACAAAATAGTATGTAAGTAGAAAGTAGATTTTGTTATAACTTGAGATTAGATCAGTATATTTTTTCTACTCGTTCACTGAATTTTTCACTCTTGAAAATCTTTTGTTAAAATATTTTTATTTTTTTTAAGATAGGTTCAGTAAATGAATGAATGATCGAATGTTTAACGACACCCTAAGTTAATAATTGAATGCACTATAGCTAAAAAAATAAATCAGCTTGGAAAAAGTTAGTTTGTTTTGTCTGATACTAGATTTTGTATTAAGGAGCCACTCACAGGATTAACAGTTTGGCTTGCCTCCTCCAAAACCCCCAGAAACATGCCCTTTTTTACTTCAAAAGTGTTCTTTATGTCTAGTTGGAGAAGACTATTATTGTGTATTGATTTCTGGATTGTTTGGGGGCGTTGCCATCCCCAGTAATTCGGCTCGATGTGCTGGTGTCGTTAAACAAAATTCCAAAAGTTAAGGTGTTTTAATTTAACTCTTGAATTCATCACTTAATTTAACTCTTGAATTCAACACTTAATTTATACATTTACTTCAGTTTGACACCCAGTAGCCGATGTATTTTCTGTGCTGGGGTGAGGTTAAGCGTTTACTAGCTAAATCTAAACTTGCATGTGTCGTATGTGTTGCAGATCCGACACAAACAGTGACGACGATCACCACACAATCAACTGGATCAACACAATAAAAGAAATAGATCGTCAGAAGATCATCATGAATGGCAATGATGAGGTTAGTATAAAACACATTATAGTCTGGTACTGGCTCGGCATGCCCTATTGTGTGTTTTACATTGTTTTACCTTTGTTTTACTGTGTTACTTTGTTATGATTATTGGTAACTGGTTACCTGGGTATTTTGAGATGCCATGGGTATTTTGAGATAATTGATATACAGTCATTTACATATACAAGCGTCACTTGTACAAAAATTTTATATTTATTGATCTTATAGCAGGGGACAATATTTCGAAATGTGAGGTAACCGGAAGTCGGTTCACGTGGTTTTTACCTAGGTAACCAGTTGTTCGGTTACGTGAATTATATTTGCGTAACCCGTGGGTTACCTGATTGGTTACCACAAAATTACGTTGAATTTATATTTTAAATACATAGTTTTTAGCTCAAACATAAAGTTAAAACAAATACAAAAGAAAACATTTTACCAAAAAAAATGTCTTTAATGCTTGCTAAAGTAAATAATATTATAAAAGAACTGAATATCAGCGCCAGTACTGAAACAAAATACAGGGGCGTAACCACACATTTTTCTAGCATTACGCACACCAAAGGCGTGCCCGAGCTGGGGGATTCGGGAGGCCTCCCTCTGTGAAAATCTTGAAACTCAGAACCGCTGCAGAAGCATTCTGAACCTTTTCGGAGGCATTTTTTTTCTATCTTTTTTCTAGTCACTTTTAAGAGGATATTTTATAGAACAATTACATACATCCTCGACCTATTTCCGGATTATGTTTTTGCATTACGCACATTCGTAATGTGCGTAATGGGCGCTACGCCTTTGAAATAGATACATAATTATTTGAAGGGATTCCTTTTTTCGTTTTGCGCTGGTTACGCTACTTTCACTTTATCGATGGTACTTATATACTACAGTGACGTTCCAAATGTTTGTTTTTTAAAGCTCATTATGCGATGTTTTCAATTTTTGTGACACTTTTGGATTCCTGTTTACGTTAAAACTGTTTTTAACATATGTAAAATTATAGGCATCCAATATTATGTCTACATATATTCCTTTAGATAAAATAGCAGGAGATAATTTAGCCGTCCCCAGCGGTCTGAGCACATTTCTTTAAAACTTTTGGTTCGACTCTATACTGAACATTTACTTTAGACTGGTTGTAAATTACAACTGTTGAAATATAACGTTGTTTACTGATTTGCTGCGCATCAAGTATCTAAAATTCAGCCTAAAACATTAGTCGAAATACTAGTAGTATGTCTGCGTGAATAAACGTCCTGTAATCGTGAAGTTTTCAAGTTTTAATTTCTGAACGTTTACTGGTCATGACGTAACCATTTTGCGGTTCTCGTAAATTTAATTTTGCGTAACCGACATGCGAACAGAACTGCGGTTCGCGTCAAATATTGTGCCCTGTTATAGGTGGCTGTTGTTAACGTAACATAGCACTTGTGAAAAATGATCAAAACATCTACCGACCCTTTATTAAATTGTTGAATATACATGTATTCTGTGCATAGTCTGGCTTACAAAAATATTGTTAAACACTAAATAACTGAAATAATCATAATGATGTGCAGATGATCTGATTAGTATGATGGGCTGTTGAATGCTTTGTTAATTGATGTAGTAGGTTCGCATCCTATCAGGGTTTTCTGCCAGAGGGTAAAATTATGTATCTTAAAATCTTACAAATTAATGCATAAATTTTCATAATTTGATTTGAAAGATTATAGTACTTAAGAGAATTGCTGTTAAAAATCTTTCAAAGTACTCGGAATGTAATGTCCAGTTTTAAAAGAACTTGAACCCCATGAGCACTTAATAGGAGCATGTGTGATCTGTTTCATTTTTATTACGTTCTCTTCAATTATTTTCTGGCAGAAAGCTTGCCCATGAATACAAACTTTGTGTTTTTATTGTGTGTTTTTCCTTTTAACTTGTACCAGTCATGGATACCCTCCCGGAGATGCTCCAGGCACTGTTTGAAATGATGTATGCATGCTTGTGTTTTAGATAAAAGTTAGTCCTATTGTTCCAAGGCGCCCAGCGCCGTCGATTCCTAAGGAGACTGTGCAAGAGGTAGTATTTAACAAAAACATCACTTTCCTATTTTACCCACACCCACATCACATAATTTTATATTAACATCCCAATTAAAACAAAAAATACTTTTTTAAATTAACATTTTTACAAATATTAATATGGTATAAACTGTGGAAAGCTGATCGACCTGATGACAGTGACAGTGACGAAAGTGATGAGTGAGTATAGTGAATACACAAGGGAGTACCTAGTATTGTGTTAGGGGTGGGTTGGTGGGGGTGGGGGGAAAACACTAGTATAAACGGTGGAAAGCTGACAGACCTGATGACAGTGACAGTGACGAAAGTGATGAGTGAATACACAAGGGAGTACCTAGTATTGTGTTAGGGGTGGGTGGGTGTGGGGTACAAACACTGGTGTAAACGGTGGAAAGCTGATCAACCTGATGACAGTGACGAAAGTGATGAGTGAGTATAGTAAATACACAAGGGAGTACCTAGTATTGTGTTAGGGGTGGGTTGGTGGGGGTGGGGGGAAAACATTGGTATAAATGGTGAAAAGCTGATCGACCTGATAACAGTGACGAAAGTGATGAGTGACTATAGTGAATATACAAGGGAGTACCTAGTATTGTGTTAGGGGTGGGTTGGTGGGGGTGGGGGAAAAATACTGGTATAAACGGTGGAAAGCTGATCGACCTGATGACAGTGACGAAAGTGATGAGTGAGTATAGTAAATACACAAGGGAGTACCTAGTATTGTGTTAGAGGTGGGTTGGTGGGGGTGGGGGAAAAACACTGGTATAAACGGTGGAAAGCTGATCGACCTGGTGACAGTGACTAAAGTGATGAGTGAGTATAGTGAATACACAAGGGAGTACCTAGTATTGTGTTAGAGGTGGGTTGGTGGGGGTGGGGGAAAAACACTGGTATAAACGGTGGAAAGCTGATCGACCTGGTGACAGTGACTAAAGTGATGAGTGAGTATAGTGAATACACAAGGGAGTACCTAGTATTGTGTTAGGGGTTTTTCCTTTTAAATTGTACCAGTCATGGATACCCTCCCGGAGATGCTCCAGGCACTGTTTGAAAATGATGTATGCATGCTTGTGTTTTAGATAAAAGTTAGTCCTATTGTTCCAAGGCGCCCAGCGCCGTCGATTCCTAAGGAGACTGTGCAAGAGGTAGTATTTAACAAAAACATCACTTTCCTATTTTACCCACACCCACATCACATAATTTTATATTAACATCCCTATTAAAACACGGGGATGTGAGTTTTCACCTTGTTAAACTAAATATTTTTAAAAGATTACATGCATTAATGTGTTAATCAAGCAAATAAGTTGAAACCAAAAAATACTTTTTTAAATTAACATTTTTACAAATATTAATATGGTATTTAAATATATAACATTTATTATTTTATTTATTTTAATTTATTTTAAAATGTAACAAAAGTTTAAAACCTTTTCAAATTAACACTTTATATAACTTAATTATTTTCTCACATTAAACAGGTTAATGTACTAAATTTGTTTTGTTCACTTGTACTAACAATCGATTTTGACTTATCTGCAACTTCAGAATTTATTCAATTTTCTTACTGCTCAAGCTGATTTTTCGTTCCATATTCTCGTGCCTTCAGTAGTTTGATTTGCTAGTTCATTTCGCTGGTACATTATCAAAATTATTGTAAAGTATATGTAATTTTTACCATGTTTCTTTAATCAACTTGGTAGATAGTAGAGGTGAAAACATAAATAATTTTACCATGTTTCTTTAATCAACTTGGTAGATAGTAGAGGTGAAAACATAAATAATTTTACCATGATTTCTTTAATGCTTTATAGGTAAAAACAAAATAATAATTATAGAAAGCAAAGTGTAGCAATCCTCTTGATTTTAGTGACACCAATAAGGTTGTAGGTTTGTTTTACTGCTATGTTTTATTATTAATCATCTACAGTATTTCATGTCCAGTATAAGCATTGTCATCTTCCTGGCACATGTCATTCCAGTTTTACCATCCTAAATTTTCTCCAGGCACTTTTAAAACACATTCTCCCACCTTGAATGTTTGAAACAGTGGAAAGTTACCTTTACAATTAAATGCGTGTTACAGTACATGATAAAGAAATAAAGTCAAGTAACCAACCAACCATACATTGCGCTATATCAAAGGCCATGGTATGTGCTATCCTGTCTGTGGGATGGTACATACAAAAGATTTGTTGCTGCTAATGGACAAATGTAGCAAGATTCCTCTGAAGACAAGTTGAAATTACCAAATGTTTGACATCCTATAGCCTATGATTAATTAATCAATGTGCTCTAGTGGTGTTGTTAAACAAGACGTGTTAAATGTGTAGATAAATCTAGTTGTTGATAACTGATGATAGGCCAAACAAAATTAATTTCTCATCTCTGGTCAGCGCACGCATCGATTTTGACGTCACGTCAACATTTAAAAAAAAATTAAAATCCCCCAGGCTTTTCTTGCTATGACGTAAAATCGCATTTGGAGCTAAAATGCCATCGCGGATGAACTAGGACTTGCATTCCAATTTCAGTTTAAATATGCTCTTTATTTCAGTTTCAAATATACCCACCTTTTCTCTGCAATCTATGCTTTTAAAAAAAAATGAGGAAAAAAAAAGAAGAAAAAAGCTGCATTGTGGCATCAGTTCTGCTTGAACTTTGGTCTGACCAGAGACCAACTTTCTTTCTGTTTGTTCCTTATTGTGTGATGTGATTATTGAAATGATATGAGCAGCATGAGACAGTGAGTGACGCAGTGACATGTTCCGAATTTTCCCCAATCTCTAGCTACCACAAACACCGCTTGTGCTGAGTGATCAGTTTGGGATAGAGTGGCTAGCTGTTTGTGTGAATTTTCACATAACTTTATTATGCAGTTTTATGTTTTCTCTATGTTAAATCATATACTGAAAATAGTACACAGTAAAACCTGTCTAAACAGGATCATGCTAGGAACCTAATATTAATTGAATTTAGACAGGATCCGTGGTTAGTGGGTCGCATTTTAGAATTTTGAAAATTGGGCATCGTGAAACACTGATGATAAATGACAGGATTGTGGTTTGTTTAGTGTCAGGTTTAGACAGGTTTCACTGTTATGTGTGTACTTTTGAGAGACAAAAAGACGGGCAAACAATGCACCGACATGCAGAGGAAATAAAGATGGGAGAAATTATATAGATGATATTATATTTATCAAACAGCACTGAAAATGCATCAGTACATTTCTCCTTTTTGATATTAATTTTCTATAGCTAAGTCTTGCAATCTCTATATAAACATTTTATATAGTCAAATGTTTTAGGATAACATTAGAATACTCAAATAATTTTTTTTATTATTATCAAAGTGTATTCTGTTGGGAAAAATAACATTAGTTTGTTAATTTCAAAATAACTTAAGTTGTATCACTGGTGAATTTCATTGCTGTTCAGTATATTTGATGTAAGAAAAAATCTTCAGTGTTTGGCAACTAAATATGAGGAATTTTATCAATTGTTAAAAGAATATTGGCACGTTTTTTGTGTGATGTCAGTTTAGACAGCATGGTGTATGTAATTACAATATTGCAGAGTACTTTTAGAAGAACTATGCACCTATCAGAAATGGAACGGAGCTAATACTACTGACTTTGTATATCTCCAGTGAAAGAATTTTTTTTAATGACATTTAAAAAATTACTTAAAATGTACCGTTTTTCAAACAAATTTTTTCGTGTTACAATTCTATAATGAAATATATTTTCTTTCAGTTACTGTGGCACAAAGTAGAACACTTGGTGTCAGCATTTTCTATTTTTGAAAAATAATATTGAAGAAACTTCTATCTTACTTTTATAGAAGAATGAATGTTATTCCTGATGTACTTGTGTCCCATATTCTATAGCACTTAAATGTTTATTATTATGAATACTCAGAATAGTTGTGTACTAATATTAAATTTTAATATATTATGCTTTCTCTTTATTTTGCACTATTATTTGTGTTACTTACCTAGACTTTAGTTTTAACAGTACATTTAATTTATTAAACTGCTGTTAGCATAATAGCAGGCTTACATCACTTGCACATAATTAAAATAATTATTGCCTTGAGATTTTTAGTTTTTAGCTAATCTTTTTCAGTTAATTGTTATGGTGTTATTGATATTTTCTTTGAATTAATATCTTTCAGCAATTTATTTCTTGGGTATTTTTGTTTCTTTTTTTAAATAATCAATTCATCCCAGGCATATTTGTACACACAGTAGGGGAGATAACTGGTGTATTTTATTGTTGGAAAATAAATACTGAAACACCTTGTACTGAATATTGATTAAGGTTTAGAAATTGATTTGTATATTAGTCTTTCTGTTTGTTTGAGAAGCCTCCACCATATGATAGTGCCTACCAGAGCCCTCCGCGACCTCTCCCTAGATCTCCGCCAACCAGTCCGGACGCCATGGTCGGTAGACAAAACCAGGCTTATTACAATGGGCAAAACGTGTACACCGGTCAAAACACCAACACTGCTTATAATGCATATCACAGTCCGTATCATGTAAGTTCATCTTTCAGTGAATAAACATAAACAGTTGGGTTAAAGAGATGTAGTATATTATCCATTTGAATGTAGGGAGTATTAATGCAATAATATTTTAATATGTATGTAGAAAAAATACCAAATTAATTTTGATTTTTTTATATATATATTTAACCATAAAAAACAATAACCATAAAAAAGAAGAAGAAAACATTTTTTTTTTTTTTTTTAAAGAAATAAAATAGTATCCATGGATGCAGTTTTCAAAACAGTATGATGGTGTTATGTACGATTCTGTTACGGGTGTAAAATATTATTTATTTAATCATAGGCCATTGAACTTAACAGTTCATTGAGATTATTGACAATCAATCCAATTTTCAATGGACTTATTTTGGTAAATTGTAACCATTAAATAAAGATTGTATTTTGTTTCAATATCAGTTCATATTTTTAGTAAAAAGATATTTCTGTTCTATCTCACTGTTAGCTCTGGAACTTGCCAAATTACTAATTTGAGAATTTTGAAAGCAATGGGCTAATTTTATATAATAATTGATATTTTGTTAGAAAATAACTGGGTTGAATCTTCAATTTTTGAAGTTTTATAGATAATTTGGTGGAATAGTCTGCCATAGCTTTTTGTTCATATACGGATAATACACTGTCTTCAAAAAGCAGCTAATGATTTATTTGAAAAATAAATTTAGGTGGTAATTGACATGATGAATTGTCGACATTTAACATATTGCTGTGTTTATTTTTAGCACAAATATGTTGTGAGATAATATTAGTATAAATATCAAATCTGGAAAAAAAAAAAATTGTTAATTCTAATACTTCCTACATTCTTTTGTAAATAGTACTTGTTAGAAACATATACAGCATGTTGAGAAATATACGCTAGCATGGTCTTATAGGTGATTTGGAATGGAAAAAAAAACATCAAAAGGTGTGCATGTAAAAAATAATTAAACATTTTAAATTGTGTACAACCTTTTATATACTGTATATATATATTTTTACATGTAAATAATATTCCATATTTATATGTTAGTAATTAAATTTTTAAACTAAATAAAGCATGAAGCATAATTTAAATATAGTGACAAAATCAAAATATTTAATATTATTTGATTAATGTTAACTTTTCCTAGCAGTGTTCTAAATTTTACAACTTTAAACTAAATGAATAATTGAAGTATACTTGTAACTAATATTCTTTTGCATGTTAATGATATACATTTAGTAATACATCCCAATATGTATTCAACCCATTGTAATATATTGAAAAATCACAACAATCATTCTACCCATTGTAATTAATTAAAATGTCTAACATAATCATTCTACACATTGTAATTATTTAAAATGTCTAACACAATCATTCTACCCATTGTAATTAAGTAAAATGTCTTAACATAATCATTGTACCCATTGTAATGTATTGAAACATCCCACCAAACAACCTAACATATAACATTGGTTTTATAGCCATTCTACTCATTTTACTGTATTAAAACGTCTCGGCATGTAAACATTTTACCTATTGTTATGTATTAAATAATGCATTTTCATAGCTGTAAAATGAAAAATAGAAATGCATCAGTTTTAAATGATACATGTATAATGGAATAATTTTTTTTTTTTTTTTTATGTTCATAAAGCAATATGTAGTACGTTGGTTAGAGCGCTTATTTAAAATAAGATGGATCTTGGTGTTGGTTACTTCCTCCCCTCCCCATCCCAACCCACCACCACCTCGGTCACGACTCAGGCTCAGAATGAACAGGAGGGGGAAGCAAAAGCAGCTCAAAATGCACAATATGCTTTCTAATTTTGTATCAGAAACAAATCAAGGCTCAAAATTGACAGAGGTTAGGCACCAAATGCCACTCAAAATGCACATTATGCTTTCTAATTTTGTATCAGAAACAAATCAAGGCTCAAAATTGACAGAGGTCAGGCACCTAATGCCACTCAGAATGCACAATATGCTTTTTGATAATCACTTTCACAAGAAACTTTTGCTTTCCATCTTATATTTGACAGTATTTCAGATTCCTTATTTTCAGGACTGATCATATAAATCATAAGCTTTTATTAGTTTTCCATATTGCTATTAAAAAAAAGTCACTAAAGCTGTATTCTAACCTGACATGAGTGATTATTTTAGAAATCATTTATTTCAATCAACGTATCCTAATCAGACGTGTGAGACGCAACAGATTTATCTGTCGCGGCGTACATGTGTGGTTAGGATACATCGATTGAAATCAGTGATTTCTAAAATAACTGCTCGGCTAGGATACAGCTTAAGTCTTAATAGGTTATTTGGTTTCCAGACTTTATACAACTGCTTGTCAATTTCTATCATTCCATTCCCACTCCACAAAGTGAATTTCGAGCCTTACCTTGTGAACCCATTTAGTTTGATTTGTGCCTACAATCTGTAAACTAAACCATTACATAATCTGCTTTGCACACACACACCAAAAAAAAAAATGCCATAAAGAATTTAAAACTGCATGCCATCTCAACTGGTTACAGCAATAACACAGTTACAATATAACACAGTGACTATTTGATTAAGAGGTTCAACGGTTAGTGCAGCACTGTGCTTCTAACACCACCAATAACGGGTTCAATGGTTAGTGCTTCTAACACCACCAATAAGGATTCAATGGTTAGTGCTTCTAACACCACCAATAACGGGTTCAGTGGTTAGTGCTTCTAACACCACCAATAATGGGTTCAATGGTTAGTGCTTCTAACACCACCAATAACGGGTTCAATGGTTAGTGCTTCTAACACCACCAATAACGGGTTCAATGGTTAGTGCTTCTAACACCACCAATAACAGGTTCAATGGTTAGTGCTTCTAACACCAATAACGGGTTCAATGGTTAGTGCTTCTAACACCAATAACGGGTTCAATGGTTAGTGCTTCTAACACCACCAATAACGGGTTCAATGGTTAGTGCAGCACTTTGCTTCTAACACCACCAATAACGGGTTCAATGGTTAGTGCTTCTAACACCATCAATAACGGGTTCAATGGTTAGTGCTTCTAACACCACCAATAACGGGTTCAATGGTTAGTGCTTCTAACACCACCAATAACGAGTTCAATGGTTAGTGCTTCTAACACCACCAATAACGGGTTCAATGGTTAGTGCTTCTAACACCATCAATAACGGGTTCAGTGGTTAGTGCTTCTAACACCACCAATAACGGGTTCAATGGTTAGTGCTTCTAACACCATCAATAATGGGTTTAATGGTTAGTGCAGCACTTTGCTTCTAACACCACCAATAATGGGTTCAATGGTTAGTGCTTCTAACACCATCAATAACGGGTTCAGTAGTTAGTTTAATCATATATTCTACATGTAATGATATATTACTGATATATTACAAAATACAAACCAGTAAAATGTATACGGTACCTATACCTGTACCTAAGATACATTGTATTTTTGTTCCGTGCTGTGACAGTGTGTGTTCATGTGTGTCTGTATGTGTGTTGTGTGTATGTGCCTATATGTGTGTGTTCATATCTATACATGTATGTACATATAATGCCATTCAGGCATGCTCATTCATATGTACATTAGTTTAATTAGCTATATATACTAACGGCTAAACGGATGTATGTGTACCTTGCTTGAACACTGTAATGCATAACCGTATAACCTATACCTGGCTTTGACATTAGGTTTATTTTATTCTTTATTAATCATCGATTGTAAACTACATGTACTTGAAGGAGTGGCTCATATTTTTTTCGTATTTTTATTTTTATTTTTTATAAATATCTAATATTGCTAAATATTCTGGGTATGTTTGTTTTGTGTGATTTTTACACCATTTTAATTTAACATGTTCCGATGGATTGGAAACACCTGTTCTACCTACCCTAATTTTACAAAAAGAAGTAGTTGCAGAATTAAACTTTAAAAAATGTTTTGAATGCATTTTAATGAATCCTTCAACAAAAGTCTACATCAGCTTTTTAAATTAATTTAAGCCTGAAAAGAAGTAAAACTTTAGGTTTGATTTATAAGATCATCATTCTGAATGTTAATAGAGCTTTATCCATCGCCTTGCTTTGTTAACATACCTTTTGTAAAGTGAAATGTCATAACTTTGTACAGTGAAATGTTTAACCCAGTGTTTACATAGTAAATCAGGTGCTTCATCCATTGCCTTACTTGTCTGTTAACATAAAACTTTCCTTGGATCAGTCTTGGTGGTTTGTAAACTTGCTTTGAAGGTAGATGATTGGAGTTTAATTTCGATTGAATAGTATTGCTATAATATAATCTGAACACAGAGTTTGAGCTTTGAGTGAAATATGTTATTAGGGCATAAAGCACAGTGCTTGTCCTGATATGATTTTAAAAACTATATGATTAAGTAATACTCACTGCTTACTGAATTACATTATTGCTAATCAGTACTCTTCCCAGTTGCCTGAATTCCATTGTTCTTAATCAATAATCCTCCCAATCATATGCATTACATTGTTAATAATCCTCCACAGTTGACTAAATTACATTGGGAGGATTATTGATTAAGAACAATCATATGCATTACATTGTTAATAATCCTCCCAATTGACCAAATTACATTGTTAATAATCCTCCACAGTTGACTAAATTACATCGTAAATAATCAATAATCCTCCCAATCATATGCATTACATTGTTAATAATCCTCCCAATTGACCAAATTACATTGTTAATAATCCTCCACAGTCTAAATTACATTGTTAATAATCAGATTGTCCATAATCAGTAGTGTTCCCATTTGACTGAATGACATTTTTGTTAATCATTGTTGTTAATCAGTAGTGTTCCCATTTGACTGAATGACATTTTTGTTAATCATTGTTGTTAATCAGTAGTGTTCACATTTGACTGAATTACATTGTTAATTTGTATAGTATATTGATGTCAGTCATTCATCTTTTTTTTCTTCATATAATTAACTTTGTTCGATACCCAAATAGCCCATGTGTCTTTTCATACTGAGGTGTTCTCACTCATTGATTACAATCCCCAATTGACTGAAGTACACTGTTATATATATAATATATATAACCTACCCAGCTAACCTTTGTTACCTCACCCTGGTGCATGTGCTTGTTTTTAAACATAATAGCTTTGTTGTTTGATAGGTTAGATTGTATTTAATAATAGTGAGTTGTGTGCATGTAGTAGTTAAATTGGTTTGTCGTATATCCAGTGATAAAAACATGCTTTGTTCTTAGCTGACCAACTCCAAAATATCATCTAAATCTAAAACCGTAATTACTTTCTGGACTCCTTTTTTTTTCTTTCTTTCTTATATCATAAACATAGAATGCAATAAAATGCTACCCATTAAAATGAGAGGTTACGTTACACCAAACCAAACTGTTTTAAAGGCATATTGTCACAGACCACTGACCTATTTAATAGTCTAACAAAGTATTACCTGAACAAATATAATTTGATTTGTCCCTAAATTTACTTTATTCAACCATCTTCATAACCACCATACTCCATTTATTAACGACATTTTGAAAAATTATTGAATTATGGCAATGGTCCCTAATTCAAAAACTAAAATTGCTGAGAGGGATGAAATGTATTTCACTCCATCATGGTTCAGTTAAGGTTATGTGATAGCTAGATTTGGTTTCCAACAATTAATGTAATTTTTATTTATTATCCATTTTTAGAGAAATAAGGTCCTTAAATCTGTGACAGTATGCCTTTAATGATAGCCTATTGTTTGTGTCTGTTTACACATAACTGAATGCATGTGAAAAGTAATGGTGCATGTCTCATTACAAAATATTTAAAAATTGATTATTATAAATTTAAAATTACTGTAGGTCAGTGCACTTTCCTGTCTTGTATTTTGTATAGTGTATTCTCATCCTTATATTGCTTTTATTTCGTCTATATTGCTTTTATTTCGTCTATAATTCTCTCTTTTTTAATCTTTACCTTTAAAATATCTTAATTTCCTGTGATTAATTTATTTTCAATTTTTCAGTTCACTCTATTTTTCGGTGTCTTTTTTTCTTTCTTTCTTTTGTGCGTCATTTTAAGAAAAATATTTTGGAATAATAAAAAACTTATTTCCAATTTAAAATCACAAACCCAATTAAAACAGCATTTCTAAGCACATTTACTGATCATTTCTTTTATCACATTTGATGGTCGTACTCTTTTATGTTTATACAGTGGCATGGTGCATGGTGTTTTTTTGCATGATTTTACTTTACGCACCTTTTTTTTTAGCATGCAAACCCTGCTGTTCCCAGCATGCTGCATCAGAGAGATGACTCGGAACCCCCACAGATGGAATATCGTAGTGATAGTCCTGTAAGTTATTGTAATGGTCTTCTACATTTTGTGTGTAAACTGATTTTTTTATTTTTAATATGTAATAACATCAGGGCTCACCTTGTCTATTGCCAGATTAGTCAGATGCTAATTTCTACACCAATATGGCTCCAAAATTTAGTCTTTTGGATGATTAAATTTTCCTTAAATTGATCACATTTTAATAATTTTTAAGGATAATCTCTACGTATCTGACTGGCCTCAGTGCCGTCGTGGTTAGGCCATCGGTCTACAGACTGGTAGGTACTGGGTTCAGATCCCAGTTGAGGCATGGGATTTTTAATCCAGATACCGACTCCAAAGTGCTCCGTAAGGCTCAATGGATAGGTGTAAAACCACTTGCACCAACCAGTGATCCATAACTGGTTCAACAAAGGCCATGGTTTGTGCTATCCTGTCTGTAGGAAGTGCAAATAAAAGATCCCTTGCTACCTGTCATAAAAGAGTAGCCTATGTGGCAACCGGTTTTTTTTCTAAATCAGAATGACCATATGTTTGACGTCCAATAGCTGATGATAAGATAAAAAAAAATCAATGTGCTCTAGTGGCGTCGTTAAATAAAAAAACAAAAACAAACTCTACGTATCTGAAAATTGACTAAAGGAAAGTTTGTTCCAATGTGAGCTCTGTACATGTCCAGTTACCTCGATAGCAAATAAGACAATTGCTAAAAACTACTTTTTATTGGATACATTTGATTATTAAAAGTATTTGGTTTTTTCATAAAAAAAAAATCTTTGTTAGAAATCTTAGTTAATTCTCGTTCGTTTTTTTAATTCTAAATGTTCTTAAAAATTGTGTGTATCTTTTCCACTTACTTAAAAATACAATCAATTTTTAAATATTAAATTATATCTGACTGAACAAATGTTGGGTTTTTTTAGTTAAGTTTACATATATTAATTTTTGCACTGTAATAATAAAAAAATAAAAATTCAACAAGGTTTATTAAGGGATTTTTTTTTCCTGCAGAAACAAATATGTTGAAATTCAACCCCTAATTATAAAAAAAAAATATTGTCTTTTGGATCTTAATTCTTAATATCAATGAACAATTTTTAGATATATATCAGCGGTTTCATAGTAATCATTTATGATTAAATATTTTGAAACTTTATAAATATATTTTAAAAAGTAACCAAAAACACTTCAAAACAACACTTCAGATGTTTGCAACTTCCATCTATCTTTTACACGAAACATTTCTTCCTTTTGTGTGTATATTTGTGTTTAATCTGCAATTAATGTGTTTAATAATCTACAGTTATATATATTTGATGTGAATGCACACTAATGTGTTAAGTAAAGGCTTCAGAACGAGCCTCCCTGTTTGACAACCGTTGTTTGTTTGTTCTGTCAGGATAAAATTGATGAACAAAGCGATTCATACCCCGACCCTCCCCAAAATCAAAATTACATCCTAGAATCTGAGATGGTAAGTCTCTCAATACGCTTGTTGACAGTCGCTTCCTCAAGTTTAGCTATTGTTGCTTTATGCTCATTCATTCACTAGGCATCGAGTAGTGCATTGATGCTTTCTTCTCATGTTGCATTTACCGTAGTTTAATAAGTGTTTTGTTAAATGTTTTGCAAATTTAAATAAACAAAATTAAAAAATAGTGCAATGATTTTTCATTTACCTTTGTTTAATAAGTGTTTTATTAAATGTTTTGCAAATTTAAATAAAAATTTAAAAAATATAGTGCAATGATTTTTCATTTACTTTGCTTTAATAAGTGTTTTATTGAATGTTTTGCAAATTTAAATAAAAAAGTGCAATGATTTTTCATTAACCTTAGTTTAATAAATGTTTTATTAAATGTTTTGCAAATAATTTTAAACAATTAAAAAAAAAAGTTTGATGCTTTCTTCTCATTTCACATTTATCTTAGTTTAATAAATGTTTTATTAAATGTTTTGCAAATATTTTTAAAAATAATAAAATAGTGAACTGATGCTTTCTTCTCATTTCAAATTTATCTTAGTTTAATACATTTTTTGTTAAATGTTTTGCAAATATTTTAAAAGTTTTAAATAAAATAAAATAGTGCAGTGATGCTTCTCATTTTGCATTTACTAGTACCTTAGTTTAATAAATGTTTTATTAAGTGTCTTGCAAGTAATTTTAAAAGTTTTAAATAAAATAAAATTAAAATAAAATAGTACACTGATGCTTTCTTCTGATTTTGCACTTAACCTTAATTTAATAAATGTTTTATTAAACCGTTTGCATAGAATTTTAAATTTTAAAAAAATAATCCATTGATGCTTTCTTCTCATTTTGCATTTGCTTTAGTTTAATAAATATGTATTGTAAAAAAATTGTTTTAAATAAAAAAAAAAAGATAAATAAAATTAATTTGTCCACTAGTCGTGAATAATACACTGATGCTGAGAAGAAGCATTTATGTTACTTTAATAAATAGGTTCTTTAATATTCTTCATTTGAGTAAATAAATAACTGTTAAAAAGTTCAATCAGTCTGCACATCTAGCAGTATTCGTGTTTCTGCAAATCCCAGATTGTGGGTTGGACGTGTAAAATTATAAGATGGAATCCAATAATAGTTACATCAGTTGTAAGATTCTGGTGGAATCCTTAAACATTTTTTTTTTTAAATTGTATTGTAAATTCATTGTTATAACATTGGATTAAAAACAGTTAACTTGTTTTTCATCATTGTACAAAGTATTTAAGAGCTCATTTACATTTTATTGTACATAATTTTATTGTTAAAGTTAATATTTGCTCTATACGTACATGAATCTCCTCCACAAACTGAAACTAATGAGCTGAGTATTGTTTAAGATATTAAAAATAAACAAATAATAACTCTTTTTAATGTTTATTAAAACAAACCTGGATTGTTGTTTTTTTAAAGAGGGTTTTGTACAAAACTAATTACCTTTAAAAGTTCATTCATCATATTTTTTACGTATTGCAGAAACATACATTGATTACATGTATCTTCCAGTGACAAATCCTTTAGTGCAGATTTTTTTTTTTTTTTTTTATTGCAATAAACTTTGCTAGCTCATGTTGGATTTAACTTTTTAGAATTTAAAAATTAGTTTCATTGTTTAGTAATTGCTTCTAATTGGCTTATATGCTTAAAACATTTGCCTTTCAAAAATGATTTGCTGTAGTCATATAGTAATGACATAGTAATAATTACATTCATGTTTATATCAGCACTGCATTAAAACCTTTAATCTGAAAAACCCCAGGTCTAACATTTTTAATATTTAATAGTATTAGCGTATTAAAGGGACAGACCCTAGTTTTTTAACACTAAGGCATATTTTTCACTATTAGATCCGTTTATGATCACTGAAATCAAACTTTACTTATAGTTTGTTGTTTAGATTATCCTTTTCCATACAACCGAAGTTTTTCTGGTCATCCTGATGTTTCTAATACCACGCAATACATTTTTTATATTTTTGAAAACGCATGCGTGTCTGAGAAGTAACAGTTATGGAGTCAAGTTTTAGTCTATTTTTAATGGTACTTAAACGTTTTAATTCTTGTTTCACTCTCTTGTAACATTATCCAAATGCGTTACAGGTTTGTAACTTTAAAAAACTTGGTATCCATTTTTACGGGTTAAAACTAGGGTCTGCACCTTTAAATGTCCCTACGTGGCATTTAAGAAAGCGATATATTTCTCAGAGTTAATGAGGCATTTACGCATAAACCAATACTAGCTGTTTGTAGTTTGATTAGATCATTTACACTTACAATTTACCTGCAGCCACTCGCAAAATGTATTCAGATTTTTTGTTTTAAAATTGGAAATACCATAACTTAATAAAGAAACATTTGATGAAGTTTATAGCATTTACTTAATATTTAATATTTCTCTTGTATTCAGCACTAACTTGCTCTGAATTAAACCATTTTAGTTGAGGCCTGTAGGAAGAATAGATGTGTGTCTAAGGTAGGAGGCATCCTTGAATACCATAAACAAAAAATTGTTGTTTTTTATATGGAAAACATGGAAAAGAAATAGCATATAAAACATTAACGATACTTTTGCCAGAAAATAGCCACTGATAAAAAAAAAAAATTCTGTTCCCTTTACTTGAAATGTCTCAACTACTCTACCGGACTACAAATATCATTCCTATAGGCCTGTAAGTTTAAACTGGTCAGTTTTGGGGTTATTCGATAGTCAAAGTGATATCCTGGAATTTAAATTAGGTTTTAAAAATATTTAAATCTTTCATTTATCTATAGGCCAAAGTTTATCATAGTTCAGTGTCTTTAACTAAGTCATTTTCTGTCTTCTTTTTATTAATTGTATTCTTTAAAATAATTTTAAATGTTAGTTATATAGGCCTAATTGTATCACATTTAGTGTGTGTAACCAAGTGGGTTTTCTTGAGATGTTTTCAAAATGATTGTTTATTTATTTATTTTTTTCTTACTATGTATCTTATTAAAAATAATTCTAAACATGTCTTGTTCTTGATAATTGGAAATATGATGTATAATAATCAAATACCCCACACTCACCAAAAAACAAAAAAAGGTAGATAAACTAAAAGATGAATAATATTTTGCCTAAAATATCTTAGATATAATGATTGATTTGTTTTGTTCTTAAATAATTGTAGATAGGGTGAAAACTGAATTTATTTTTTATTAAATTTCAAATTTCAATACTATTGAGCAGGCAAATACGGTTCAATCTGATCACTTCCCAAGGTTCCATAGGTTTGAGAATTTATTTTTGCAGAGTCCAAAATCGCATCACCTGCGTAGTCATTCCGACCTCGAAGTTCCCCAACTCGTCACTCCGCCGCAGTACGAATCCCCTGATACGCGTGTAAGTTTCGTCTTATAGTTCTAACAACACAGGTATCACACCACTATTTGTTTTTTTATTAAAACATTTATGTCAAATCACATTTCTTTTCTTTTTTAATGTTAATATGTTATTTAAAAGCAGTGTTAATGTTAATTAAAAAATACAATGATTTTATTGTTAAATTTTTATTTATAAGCAGTGTTACTGTTAAGAAATTAAGAACTACAATGTATATTATTAATCATGTTTTTGATGTTAATATTTTATTTTTAAAACATGTTACCGTATATGACCGGAAATAAGCCCATGTCTTTGAATAAGCCCCCCTCCGTTTTGATAGCATTTAAGAAATTAGGCCCTCATTCATAAATAAGCCCACCCCCAACTTCGTCACCTTATAAATAACACAAAATTGCAAGTTTGCTCAAAGTTCATTTAAAAGGTCATACCTCCTGCAGATAATTAAACACAAATGTAACAACAAATGTAACACAATATTTTACCACCAGTGAGATTTAGCAGTCTAACAATAACAGTGTATAACATTGTTTTCAATTTCATGCCTGCAGTATTTCTCTGAAGTATCCAAGCCCAAGTATGTCTATTTTTACCACCACACTGGGTCCGCAGTTAATGCTAATTAAGCAAATGCCATATTCTGATTGGCTAAGAACAATGACCTTAGATTGACAATTTTTTGTAGTGTAAGCTGGCTGCCTGTGTCAGAAATGTGTGTATACGCTATTGAGTTTGTTGTTAATTGATGTTGTTTTAAGTCTTCTCAGCATTAAATTTTGGATGTAAATAAACCTCACTGGTAAGTAACTGTAACATAGAAGGTGTTTCTGATAATTAGATACTAGTAAAAAAAAAACAATTTAATTAATAAACAATTATTATTTATTAATAACAAATGGAACACTAATTAATAGATATGCTACTGAACGTTTTTTGTTTTCTTCCTAGTTCATTTAATTATTATTATTTATTTTAAATATTATTATTATTTTTTTCTCCAACAAAACTGGCCCCTTGTCTGGGAATAAGCCCACCCCATGCTAAGCACACAATGAGTTGTCTTGGCCCCCTGGGCTTATTTCCGGTCAAATACGGTAATATTAATTAATAAATATATATACAATGTACAAGTATTATTGGGTGGGTTTTTTAAAAATGTAAATGTTAAAATTTGAATTAATGCAAATAAATAAATGTTTGTATTTAATTTAAAAGTAATGTTAATATTAACAAAACAAAAATGCAATATGTCTATATCATAGGTTTTTTGGGGGGTAATATTTTATTTAAAAGCAGTATTAATATTAACAAACAAAGAAATATTTAGTAATTCAAGGAAGGTTGTTTTGTTTTGGTTTGTTTAAATTTCATGTATATATATATGCAAGTTTAATTTATACTTTTAATTCAATGAGTTTAAAGTATTTTTTTATATACAACAAAAATATATTCTAACTACAACTAAATTTTAATTTAAAATAAAATGTATTTGCACAATAACTGCCTGTAATAACAAAACAAAAACCAACAACTAAAATTTATTCTTTAAATGTTTCCTACCGAAGATAACCCACAATTTGCCTCCATACATGTTTGCTGACGACGCTATTTTCACCCTGTTTGTCAACAGCCCTTCATCAGCAGGCCCAAATCGCAGTATGATTTACCTGATGTGGTCAATGACCCCATGCTGCAACAAGGTTTTCCCAGTGACCCAGCGGTACACGTACCGTTCCGCGAACCCCAAAAACGAATACCCCCGGCCGTACCCTCAAAGCCCAGGGGCCATCACAATGACCCCCTACTTCAGCGGAACTATACTAGCGACCCGTCATTGCAGCATGGATATCTCGGGTCTCCGCAAAAGGCCTACCAGTCTCATGTGAGTTTAAAAAAGATTTGCATGCTTGCATTGTTATAAAACAAATGCCCTTGTAACCATGGAAACGCTGTGTAATCTGTACTCTCTCTCTGTCTATATATATATGTGTGTGTGTGTGTGTGTGTGTTTCTCTCTGCATGATCCCTCTTTGGGTCTATCCACCCTGCAAATTGTTCTGTTATTAACACTTTTAACTACCGTACCATAATTTGGAAGTAACTGTGTATCTCTTGTCAGATATGGCAGTATCATGTAAAATGATTGGGTTTTGGGGAAGATGTGTATCTCTTGTAAAATATAGCAGTATCGTGTAAAATGATTGGGTTTTGGGGAAGATGTGTATCTCTTGTAAAATATAGCAGTATCGTGTAAAATGATTGGGTTTTGGGTAAGGGAGGACATAAAATGTAACACTGTTTTCTCTGTACAGCAATATATATATATGCTATGTATAATAAAATATTTTAGTGTATATAGTAAATGTGAATCTGGTATAACAAAAACAGTTTTTGCAAGGTTTAGTTTGTACTACAATATATATAGTATATATGTGTATCTCATGTAAAATATGAAAGGGTATTGGTGTGGAATACTGGCACTAATTTGTACTGTAATATACTATATATATGTTTGTATCTCGTATAACATGTAAAGGGGTCTGGTGTAAAACAGTTATGGCAAGGTTTAACTTATACATATATGCAGTATATAGGGTGTATCACATGAGTCATGTATACAGGTATGGTATTGTTCTGGTGTAAAACAGTTATGGCAAGGTTTAACTTATACATATATGCAGTATATAGGGTGTATCACATGAGTCATGTATACAGGTATGGTATTGTTCTGGTGTAAAACAGTTATGGCAAGGTTTAACTTATACATATATGCAGTATATAGGGTGTATCACATGAGTCATGTATACAGGTATGGTATTGTTCTGGTGTAAAACAGTTATGGCAAGGTTTAACTTATACATATATGCAGTATATAGGGTGTATCACATGAGTCATGTATACAGGTATGGTATTGTTCTGGTGTAAAACAGTTATGGCAAGGTTTAACTTATACATATATGCAGTATATAGGGTGTATCACATGAGTCATGTATACAGGTATGGTATTGTTCTGGTGTAAAACAGTTATGGCAAGGTTTAACTTATACATATATGCAGTATATAGGGTGTATCACATGAGTCATGTATACAGGTATGGTATTGTTCTGGTGTAAAACAGTTATGGCAAGGTTTAACTTATACATATATGCAGTATATAGGGTGTATCACATGAGTCATGTATACAGGTATGGTATTGTTCTGGTGTAAAACAGTTATGGCAAGGTTTAACTTATACATATATGCAGTATATAGGGTGTATCACATGAGTCATGTATACAGGTATGGTATTGTTCTGGTGTAAAACAGTTATGGCAAGGTTTAACTTATACATATATGCAGTATATAGGGTGTATCACATGAGTCATGTATACAGGTATGGTATTGTTCTGGTGTAAAACAGTTATGGCAAGGTTTAACTTATACATATATGCAGTATATAGGGTGTATCACATGAGTCATGTATACAGGTATGGTATTGTTCTGGTGTAAAATACAGCTATGCCATGGCAGGGTTTAATTTATACTGTAATATATAGTATATATGTGTATCTTATGTAAAATATGGCAGGGTTAATAGTCGGATAGTTGTATGGTTAATATATATGTCTTTAGCATGGTATAGCTGGGTTACTTTTTACTACATTGTATAATAAGTTTTATCTCTTTTATAATATGATCAGGTTTATTTTGTATAGCAGTATATGGTATGTGTGTGTATCTCAGTAAATTTGTATTACAGTGTATAGTTAGGTCATATATCTTTATAAAATACGGCTGGGTTAATTAAAAGATGAGACCACAATATGTATGCAGTAAATTTGTGTCACTTAAAAATATGGCTTGGTTAATTTGTACTAGATTATACAGTAAATTTGTATTACTTAAAAATATGGCTTGGTTAATTTGTACTACAGTGTACAGTAAATTTGTATCTCTTATAAAGTAAGCATCTTGTGTCTAATTTGGATTGGTGTAGTTTGTACTGCAGTATATAGTATTTGTGTATCTTTGATGGGTTAATTTGTGCTACAGAAATTGTATGTCTTGTAAACTTTACATGTAGGTAGATGGGACAATTTGTACTAAAGTGTATAATAAATTTGTATTTTCTATAAAATATGGTACAAGACTGCATTTGTAAAATAAGGCAGGTTTCATACTACAGTATTTGTAGTGTCTGGTATAAAATGTGGATAAAATTTGTACCTTGCATGTATAATAATAATAATAATAATAATTATACCCCATTTATGATATGTGGGATAAGGTATCTGTCCATAATATATGTAGAATCTTTCTCCTTTTTTGTAGATTTTTTTTTAATTTTGTGTGGCATTTTGTACTTTTTATGTAATGATAATTAAATGTTTATAGTTGGACAAACTGGATTTTACCTCCCAATAACTTTAGGCATATTTAAAAAATTAAAAAACCCAAATATATTAGGGGTTAAAATCCAGTTTACTACTACAAACATTGGAAGAATGCGCGATCGATCTGGTGTAACAAAGGCTGTGGTATGTACTATCCTGTCTGTAGGATTGTGCATATAAAAGATCCCTTGCTGCTAATTGAAAAGAGTAGCCCATAAAGTGGTGACAGCGGGTTTCATCTCTCAATATCTGTGTGGTCCTTAACCATATGTCCGATGCCATATAACTGTAAATAAAATGTGTTGAGTGCGTCGTTAAATAAAGCATTTCCTTCCTTCTAATATGTGATAGTAATTGTTATATAAGCTCTTGATATTAGTCAGAAACATGGTTACAAAGACTGTTTTATTTATATGTGGCTAGTTTTATTTATTTAGTTAATTATTTATTTAAATATCTCTTTTGTCATAGTTTTCAAGAAATACTGTAAATCATAAAATATTGGCGATCTTAAAATTTAGTGAAAAACCAAATAAGTGACATATTAGAGACATAGAACTTTAGCGAGGTCATCACATCAGAAACTAAAAACCAAATAAGTGACATATTAGTGACATAAAACTTTAGTGAGGTCATCATATCAGAAACTAAGAAAACTAATAAGTGACATATTAGAGACATAGAACTTTAGCGAGGTAATCATATCAGAAACTAAAAACCAAATAAGTGACATATTAGAGACATAGAACTTTAGCGAGGTCATCACATCAGAAACTAAAAACCAAATAAGTGACATATTAGTGACATAAAACTTTAGTGAGGTCATCATATCAGAAACTAAGAAAACTAATAAGTGACATATTAGAGACATAGAACTTTAGCGAGGTCATCATATCAGAAACTAAAAAACCAAATAAGTGACATATTAGAGACATAGAACTTTAGCGAGGTCATCATATCAGAAACTAAAAACCAAATAAGTGACATATTAAAGACAGAACTTTAGCGAGGTCATCATATCAGAAACTAAGAACCAAATAAGTGACATATTAGAGACATAGAACTTTAGCGAGGTCATCATATCAGATACTAAAAAACCAAATAAGTGACATATTAGAGACATAGAACTTTAGCGAGGTCATATCAGAAACTAAAAAACCAAATAAGTGACATAGTAGAGACATAGAACTTTAGCGAGGTCATCATATCAGAAATTAAAAAACCAAATAAGTGACATAGTAGAGACATAGAACTTTAGCGAGGTCATCATATCAGAAACTAAAAACCAAATAAGTGACATATTAGCGACATAAAACTTTAGCGAGGTCATCATATCAGAAACTAAAAAACCAAATAAGTGACATAGTAGAGACATAGAACTTTAGCGAGGTCATCATATCAGAAACTAAAAACCAAATAAGTGACATATTAGAGACATAGAACTTTAGCGAGGTCATCATATCAGAAACTAAAAACCAAATAAGTGACATAGTAGAGACATAGAACTTTAGCGAGGTCATCATATCAGAAAATAAAAACCAAATAAGTGACATATTAGTGACATAGAACTTTAGCGAGGTCATCATATCAGAAAATAAAAACTAAATAAGTGACATATTAGAGACATAGAACTTTAGCGAGGTCATCATATCAGAAACTAAAAAAACTAATAAGTGACATATTAGCGACACAAAACTTACGCAATGTCGGCATACCAAAGATTAAAAAGTAATTATAATAAGCTCATATTGTTTATTTCAATCTTGGTTTTTAAATGTAGCATCATGAAATGTTAGCATTTTGAATGGCCTCGCTAAATTCATACAAAAAAATTATTTTATCGCTAACATTTTCTTATTTACAGTATTCTACATATCTGAAAAATGGCTAAACAAAAGTATTTTCAATGTTACTTGTAGGCCTGATAATATGTACCTTTAATTGAATATTTTGTTATGTGTTATTAAAATAAATAATATAAGGTTCTGAGTCTAACTGGATTTAAATACTACAACTTACAAGTAGTGTTATTTAATATGGAAATGTATTTGACAGGTACTTATTTGGTCTCAACTACAGTGAGACTTAACATAAAGAGCACCATATATATTACAATAACCACCTATGTGTATTTATGAACGACACTTCTGTACGCAAATGTATTTCACCTCTATATACACACCACCTGCTAATAAAGGTCACCATGTTTCTAATTCTCAAGTGGCCTTTATAGACAGTTTCAACTGTACTGCATTTCTGGCTTTAATTTTTTAATCAGGCTTTTACTAATGAGAACTAATAAAATCTGTATATAAAGTATACAGAAACTGTACATGCATTAATTATGTTTGTAATTATAATTATTATATAGTAATTGTGTATCATTGTATTCATCTGTTCATCACATATATAAGGATTTAAATAGTAATTTATCTAACAATCAGGGGTGGGAATTGGTGAACTGTAAAAAAGAGGAAATCTAGAGGGGTCCCGGAAATTCTTTAAATCCTAGGTTAAAATCTGTGCCATCTGACACATTTTGGAGGAAAAGACGATTAAAATGCAAGGAAATGCAATGTTCCATGAGAGGAAAACAGCTGATCCGAGGAGAATTCCCACCCCTGAACAATGTAATATGCATTTCTTGTATACAGCAATATGATGATATTTGTTTGACACAACAAATATTGAATGACATTATTAGATACTTAAGTTTTGTTCATTCATATGAAATGGTATGGTCAACCAAACCGTAGGAAGAAGGGGGTGGGGGGGGGGGGGGGGAGAGAGAGAGAGAAAAAAGATGTGATTGGTAATGTTATACAAAAAAATATTTTATTGAACAATATTGTTCCTAATCTAATAAATGTAATGAAAGTATGTATGTTCAAGCTCCACCCACACCTAAGAATGTGTAACTTTTGATGGCTTGAAATATGATTTGTTAACATTTAAAGCAAACAGATATCTTGACTCGTTTCTTTTTTGATTGTATTTTACAACTGACATTGCTTTCTTTTTTATTATATTTAATGTTTTCAGTGATGCATGTATGTATTTATTATATTTAATGTTTTCAGTGATGCATGTATGTATTTATTATATTTAATGTTTTCAGTGATGCATGTATGTATTTATTATCCACGTAGTTCAACATATTCAGGCAGGGCTTCTGGAATGTTTTTTTAAATCCACAAGCCATAGGATCAGTGATTTAAAACATTTACTAGCCATGATTAAAAATTCACTAGCTCTACTTTACTTTAAGTTAATACAATTTTACTAAATAATAGTAATAATCGGGTATGTCACCTAAAGGTGGAGATAGAGTTTAAAAACATTAATACTGGGGGATTGGGGAAGGGGACAGGATATTCATATTTACAAAATAAACTTAACTGCAACATTTGACCCCCCCCCCCCCCCCCCCCCCCCCCAAAAAAAAATCACTAGCCATCAGGCATGGCAATAGCAGTTATTTACTAGCCCAACATTGAATATCACTAGCCATGGGAGTGGGGCTACCATAATCTAGAAGCCCTGATTAAGGCAAATATAACCAATATGACACACATGTGTCATAATGATTTCACGTGCACAATGAATTACGTAATTTTGGGAAACAACGTCATAATTTAACTAGCTCGTATAATAATCTCTATGTATAAACTCTTATTAATGTGCTGATTGGATCCAGGTTCGGGCACGTCCATCCCACACCCAGTCTGGAAATATCTTCTTTTTTTTGCTGGGGTGTCGTTAAACATTTACAACTAGTATATCAAAGGCCATGGTATGTGCTATCCTGTCTGTGGGATGGTGCATATAAAAGATCTCTTGCTGCTACTCGTAAAGAGTTGCCCATGAAGTGGCGACAGCAGGTTTCCTCTCTCAATATCTGTATGGTCCTTAACCATATGTCCGACGCCATATAACCATAAATAAAATGTGTTGAGTGCGTTGTTAAATAAAACATTTCCTTCCTTCCGTCCTTCGTTAAACATTTATTCCGTACTTGACTCAGCAACTCCTGGATCTCAGTTGCTCGTTTGGTCAGCTCTTTTACTATTTACTCTGATCTCACCATTCATACAGGTAATCAGTGAAACAGACTGAAAACCATCCAGCTGACCACCCATGCCTGGTTCATTTGGGTACTGTCATGGTCATGATCATAGGGTATTATGTGCACATTCAGAACAAGCTGGTGCCAACTCCTCTATCCAGGACAGAAAAAGGGTTGGGGTGGGTGGGAGAGGGGACTGCCTGCGCTTGCAAGTGCAAGAGATCACTGGGGTCGGTAGCAGGTGGTGGCACTTTTGGTGTTTGAATTTTGAATGTCCCATAGGTTTAAGTCGAAAGATAAAAAATTATGCAATTTCTTGAAGGAATTTTGTTGCATTTTGGAACTGTTCATCAAAAGGTGGTACTGTAGTTCATGGTCTGTGCTTATAAAACTTTAGAGTTTAGACTCAAATCTTTGAATAACATCACATACATGCAGTTTGTATGGTGTTGCCAAGGTGTTAAAATCTCAGAATTGATTAAGTCTTGAGTCTGGACTCTAAAACTTTTATAAGCACAGTGCCAGTACTCCTCAGCTTTTTGATGCTGGAGACCAACATAGTGTAGACTGGTGTGATTCTTCTGTATATAAATACTTTTTCATCTCTTATATTCTGTGGCAGGATTTAGCTCAGTCGGTGGAGCACTCGCTTGAGGTGCTTGCGTCGCAGGATCGAACCACCTCAGTGGATCTGTTCAACTAATTGGGGTTTTTCTCATTCTAACCAGCTGCATTAAGAAAATGTAGCAGGTTTCCTCCATTGACTACGAGTCAGAATTACCAAATGTTTGATGTCCAATAGCCGATGATTAATATATCAATGTCCTCTAGTGGTGTCGTTAAACAAAAACTTTACTTTTTTCTTTTATATTCTAATAGATTTGTCTTTATTTAATGTGACATGTATCAGCCAAGATACTGCCCATCCTGAAGAAGTACATTAGGATTAATTAGTATTATCTTAAGACAAATTAAGGGCAGTCTTAGGACCAGGATGATATTGAGGACATCTTGGGACTAGGATCATCATAAGCAATGAAGTCAAGGGAAACAGGTGGCTATTAGTTAAGGACCAGAAGAATTGTTCTCTTTAAGACCAGGGAAATCTTGATTTTAAAGAATGGCAGCTGATGGAAATTCATTGTAATACCGGGACCAGGATAATCATAGAAATTGAAGGTGCTTCTTTGACTGTGATGATCATTCTCTGATTTTGATTTTATGAGAAACTCTGGGTAGTCTTAGGACCATAGTGATCTTAAGAGAAACTGATTGTAATCTGGAACGACTGGTATAATTCTCTCAAGGGAACCTAATGGTAACTTTTAAACACTAAGGCCCCGTTTTACGAAGCAATCTTAGTACTAAGATCACCTTAAATGCCTAACTACTTTATACACCAAAGGTGATTTTAGTGCTAAGATTGTTTTGTAAAGCGTGGCCTAGTATACATGTGTTAAAACCAGGATGATCTGAAGGTTGAACTCGAGAAGAAAGTCACCAATGTCTTAGGACTAGGTCATTTTAAAGGAAACTCATTCCAATATTAGGACACAATGATTTTCAAGAAAGATCTTAAGGGAAACTGATGGTCATCTTAGAATCAAGGTGAATTTCAAAGAACTTTAAGAATTGTTATTGGGAAATTCACTGTGTTGTTCGTCTTGACAGTGGTTGTCATGGAATTATTTTTTATATTTTTAGCAAAAACCACAGGCTCCAGCTCCTCCTCGAAAAGAGCCTCGTCCGTCTGCGTGTCTGTCATCAACCATCATGCCAACATTGTCACAGGTTTGTCGTCTTTATTACAGTAGAGGGGGTTGGGCGTAACCCAGTGGTAAAGGGCTCGCTTGATGTGCGGTCGGTTTGGGATTGATCCCTGTCAGTGAGCTCATTCAGCTATTTCTTGTTACAGCCAGTGCACCATGACTGGCATAATCAAAGGTTATGGTAATGTGCTATCCTGTCAGTGGGATGGTGCATATAAAAGATCCTTTGCTTCTAATGGAAAAAATTTAGTGGGTTTCCTCTCTAAGACTATATGTCAGAATTACCAAATGTTTGACATCCAGTAGCTGATGATTAATTAGTCAATGTGCTCTAGTGGTGTCGTTAAACAAAATAAACGTTAAGACTATATGTCAGAATTACAAAATGTTTGACATTCTATAACTGATTGCTTAGTCAATGTGCTCTAGTGGTGTCATTAAACAAAACAAATTTTTTATATCAGTAAAGGTGATGCCACACGATAAAGGGTGCCTCGTATGAGAACAGCCAGTAGTTACAAGTCAAATATAATTTCATCATTTGCTATGCAATTGACTGCTATCATACGAAGCATGTGAATTGTGTGTTGTCGTCTTGAACCATGAAAAATTAGTAAACTTAAAATTTAAAGGCATATTGTCACAGACCATTGACCTATTACATGGCCTAACAAGGTATTACTTAAAAATATATATATGTTGGATCTGTCCCTAAATGTAGTTTATTCAACCATCTACGTAACCACCATACTCCTTATTAATGATGTTTTGTAAAAATAATTGAATTATGGCAATGGTCCATAATTCAAAAACTAACATTGCTGAGAGGGTTGACATGGATTTCACTTCATCATGGTGTAGTTAAAGTGATGCAATAGCTAGATTTGGTCTGTAAAAATTAATGTAATTTTGATTTATTATTGATTTTTAGAAATAAGTTCCTTAAATCTGTGACAGTATGCCTTTAACAGTATACGAGTGACTCATATGAGAATAACCAAGAGAATAGCCAATTGTGACAAGATAAACATGATATCATCGGTTGCTATGCAATCAGATATTCTCGTACAAAGCATTTGTATTGTGTTGCGGCATCATCTTATTGTCCACCCCCACCTACTTTTTTATTTTAAGGGCAATTTATTTACTTCCTCAATCTTTTCTGTCCAAACCAGCGAGTCGCATATTAAAGCTGTGGTATGAGATGTCCTATATATGGGAAAGTGTATATAAATAAAAAGATTCCTGTTGCTAATGGAAAAATCTAGCGAGTTTCCCCAAAAGACTACATGTCAGAATTACCATGTTTGACATCCAGATGTGAATTTTTTACAAATAAAATTTCACTGCAACAAAATTAACTCCAAATATTTAACGTCCAATAGCTGATGATAATTAATCACTGTACTCTGGTTATGTTCTTAAATAAAACAAACCCACTAACTATGTTAAGAGTTAATGTCCAGGATTTCAAAGATGAGTACCGACGTATAGGTCAACCCGTCCATGAGCCGATAGCCAATGATGATTAATTGCTATGGTTATGTTAAATAAAACATTACTTTTTGTTACTAGTTAAAGGACGATTACAATACCAATATATAGGGTGACCTATACTCAAGATTATTAATCATTTTTTTCTGGCTATGTTGTTAAATAAATTTAAAAAAATACTTTTTGTTACCAGTTAAAGGTCAATTACAAACTTAAGATGAATACCAACATATAGGTCAACCTATACTGATAATTATTAATAATTTTGCTCTGGCTATATTAAACAATGACTTTTTGTTCCCAGTTAAAGGATGATTACAAGGATGAGTACCGACGTATCGGGCGCCCGGTCCAGAAGACAGAGGCGATAGAGGAGCTGAAGAACGCGTTCGATCTGGCCGAGAAGTCGTGTCCTGGTCTCGCCGATGACCTTGTGTCCGGCATCATATCCAGGCTAGGCAGTACCACGAACATGACCGAGGGGGAGGTGCGGCGAGCCACAGACAAAATAAAACAGTGAGTGTTCACATCTATCATTAGAATGTAGGGGCTAGGGAGAGTGTTCACATCTATCATTAGAATGTAGGGGCTAGGGAGAGTGTTCACATCTATCATTAGAATGTAGGGGCTAGGGAGAGTGTTCACATCTATCATTAGAATGTAGGGGCTAGGGAGAGTGTTCACATATATCATTAGAATGTAGGGGTTAGGGAGAGTGTTCACATATATCATTAGAATGTAGGGGCTAGGGAATATGACCAGAGGGGAGGGGGAGGTGCGGCGAGCCACAGACAAAATAAAACAGTGAGTGTTCACATATATCATTAGAATGTTGGGGCTAGGGAGTATGACGGGCATGACCAAGGGGGAGGTGCGGCGAGTCACAGACAAAATAAAACAGCGAGTGTTCACATATATCATTAGAATGTAAGGGCTTTTTTAGAATTGATTTTGCTGGGTGGTGGGTGGGGGGCAGTAAATATTATTTTATGTTTTGGTGGGTCTGTGGGGTTTTCTTTCTGCTATGCATACATGTTTTAATAAAATTTAATTTTAAATAATTGCCTCCCACACCACCCCCACTCAAAAGATGGTTTCGAACAGCCGTAAGTTGAAAATACATCTTGTTTTCTTCATCTTTTAATGTTACATAAATTATTTAGGCTTTGATGGTCTTTGGGGTTTCTTCCCAGCTAGCAACCCTTGCAATTAAGAAAATATCCACAGCAAAAAAAAATGCCATTGAAAAAAAATAAAAACACCTGAATATAGTCAAAAGGCAAAAATGTGCCGTGGAGAATTAAGAACTCCACAGCAATCTCCACAGCAATCTCCACAGCATTGCCGATTACCGTGGGCAGTTGCAAGGGTTCACTAGTACCCCAAATGTTTGACAAGACAAATTTTGAATAATTACGCACACCATGGTTTCATTCAGCGATTGTTTGCGCAAGTCCAGTTTTGTGTAACCCATTAAAAATGTATATATATTAAATTTAGGATATCATTTACTTAGTGGAAACAGTTTATGTAAATTGAAAGGGGTTACCAGAATTTTGTGGGGCTTAATCCATATATGTTTTATGTACAGTTTGGAGGGCTTAATCCAAATATGTTTATGTACAGTTTTTATTTTTAGAGGCCTTTATGGTATTATTAAACGAAAATACCTTTCCCTTCCTGTCATTGTCGGTAATTGAACATTTTTAATACACTGAAGTTGAAACCCCTCTAAACAGGACATTCACAGGAACAAGTGAAAGGTCTGGTTTTAAGGGATTTCCAGTTTCAGAGAGGTTTTCTTCTGTGCTTATATTTAAAAATGAACATTGAAAAACGTCCTGTTTTGAGGGAATTCCAGTTTTTCAGAGATTTCACTGTACATGTTTTCATTTGAAATTGCATTTATTTTAACTGGGGCAGGATTTAGCTCAGTCGATCGAGTGCTCGCTTGAAGTGCGTGCATCGCAGGATCGAATGATTGGATTTTTTCTCGTTCCAACCAGTGCGCCACAACTGGACAAAGGCTGTGGTTTGTGCTTTCGTGTATGTGGGACAGTGCATATAAAAGATCCCTTACTGCATTAGGAAAAATGTAGCAGGTTTTCTCTGATGACTATGAGTCATAATTACCACATGTTTGACATCCAATAACCGAGGGGTGGGATATAGCCCAGTGGTGAAGCGCTCGTTTGATGCGTGGTCAGTTTGGGATTGATCCCTGTCAGTGGGCTCATTGAGCTACTTCTCACTCCAGCCAGTGCATCACGATTGGTACATCAAAGGCTGTGGTATGTACTATCCTGTTTATGGGATGGTGCATATAAAAGATCCCTTGCTCCTAATCAAAAAGAGTAGCCCATGAAGTGGCGACAGTGGGTTTCCTCCCTCAATATTTGTGTGGTCCTTAACCATATGTCCGAAGCCATATAACCATAAATAAAATGTGTTGAGTGTGTCGTTAAATAAACCATTTCCTTCTTTCCTTCCAATAGCCGATGATTAATTAATCAATGTGCTTTAGTGATGTCATAAACAAAACAAGCTTTTAACTTTATTTTTAATAAATTTCTTCTTCTTTTCAGACCGTCCTAGTAAAAAAAAAAAAAGAAGAAACAAAGGAGCCATTTGGGAAAAAAACACTTTGTACATAAAGAGATTGTTGAGACGGGCATGGGATAGAATGTCGGCTGGTTTATTGTGATTCAGATGCAAACTTCATGTGATGCAAAAATATATATACATATATATAAAACAATTTAATTAAGTGCTATAATCATTCCTGTGGCGGTAAATTGAGTAAACAAGTTTGATACCGACCGACTTGCCGACAGCTGTGAGAAATGCCATGCTAATATTAATGATTTCATACTAGCACATGCCATTCAGTTATAACGGTGATAATGGTAAGATTGGTCATGATGGTAAAATTGGTCACCACTATTTTTAAAATTGGTCATCACTGTTGTAGCGATAACGGTAAGATTGGTCATGATCGTAAAATTGGTCGCCACTATGTTTAAAATTGGTCATCATCATCGGGTTATTCAAACACAGTTAAATAACAGTGATGATGGAATTGGTGTTAGGTTATTTTAACACAGTTATAACAGAAGATAGCATTGGTAATCCTCCACTGGCAAAATGCTGAGACAACGGGTCGATTGTCACTGTCATAAAATTGGTTATTACCGTTAGGTTATTCTAACACAGGTATACCTGTGATAAATAGGATTGGTGTTAGGTTATTTTAACAGTTATAACAGAAGATAGTATTGGTAAGCTCCATTGTGAAAAAATGCTGAGACACCATATCGCCACAGTTATAAAATAGGTCATCACCGTTAAGTTATACTAGCACATATCATTCAGTTATAATAGTAATGATAAAATTGGTTATCTTCCATTGTGGCAAAATGCTGAGACAATTGGTTATCACCTGGGGGTTATGCCACGACATACCAATCGGTTATAACAAGTATCATATGATTGGTAATCTCAGTCATGTTTTAGCATTGATAAGATTGATGGCCACTGCTATATAAATGGTTATCACTGTTAGTCATGCCCTTTTGTTGTAACACTACTGAAAAAGACGGGTCATTGGAGTATGATGCATTAGTCTTCTGGCGATAGATTGTTCGCTGGATTTTAATGCTGACGATAGATTGGTGAAAGGGTTGTAGCACTGCCGATAGATTGGTCGTTGGATTGTAATGTTGACGATAGATCGGTGGTCATTTGGTTGTAACATTGACAATAAATTTCATTGCATTGTAATGCTGACGATAGATTGGTCATCGGAATGTAGCACTGATGATAGACTGATTATTGAGTTGTAACACTGACGATAGGTTGGTCATAGGGTTGTAACACTGATGATAGGTTGGTCATAGGGTTGTAACACTGATGATAGGTTGGTCATAGGGTTGTAACACTGATGATAGGTTGGTCCAACACTAATAATAGATTGTTCATCTGGTTTTTAACACTGAGATCAGATGGTCATCATACTAACAATAAAATGATCATTCGGTTATAACACTGATGATATAAAACTGATCATAAGACTTTAAGATGGATGATAAGATAGGTCCTTGTGGTTACAACCGCTGATAAGGTAGATCATTTTATAACACAGACAGTAGGATTGATTATCAACTATCAAATTAAAAATTAAATTGGTGACCTAGTTATAAACTGACAATAAAACTGGTCTTCAAGTTACAACACTGACAGCAAGATATTTCACCTGGTTATAAGACTGACAATGTGATTGGTCAGCTGGTGATAAAACTGACAGTATGATTGGTCAGCTGGTTATAAAACTGACAGTATTATTGGTTAGTTGTTTATAAAACTGATGATGTGATTGGTCAGCTGGGTATAAGACGGACAATACGATTGGTCTTTTAGTTATAATGCTGATAAGATTCTTCCAGTGTTTCCATGATGACATCTAGATAAATTTTTAAAAACTACAATATTACAAGATGGACATCTTCCAGTGCAAACGTGTATGAAATGTTCTTCAAAGATGAACACTTCATCAACAAATTATCATTTTTGTTTTCTTTAATTACCATGAGCTATATTTTCTTTTTGCTTACTTAATTACATAATGGTGTTTTCCCCTTTCATTGTAATGTAATGGTTAATGTTGACAATCATGTTCCATACAATGTTTGACTTGCTTAGACTGTTCACCTCCTTTGCACAGTAGTTAAAAAAAACGATAGTTCCTTAATCATAGCTGCTATGTTAAAAAAAAATTCACCACACACCATTATTACTTTAATTTCTGTAGCATTCCTAGTTTTTAAAAATGGACATCAATTAAATTCTCTTTCTAATTATTTAATTAAATAGTCCTTTCCTGATTAGTTGTTAGGTCCATGGGATAAATGGACATCTCTTGCATTCTGAGCACAATATTGTAGGAGAACCATCATATTCCCATGTAAGCTAAATCAAGCCAGATTTTAAAAAGATTTTTGGATTTTAATGCTACCCAAAAAGTTTTGTACCGTGTCCAGTAATCACCTTTTCTTTTCAAGACCCATATTTTCTAAATTTGTTGTTTGGACTTGACATCTGATGCTTTTCAAATCTATTTAAACAAGTTTATTATGACTGTGCCACCTTATTTAAGGAATTATGGTAAAAGCTTTTTTCTTTTCAATTTGATTTATCAGTGGTTTTTAATATATAACAGGAAATAGGGAAGTCTCTTTTCTTTTTTGTTCTCTTTTTTTTGACTTCCTTAAGACTGGTCCTGTCTATGAGAAGGGCATATAAAAGATCCTTGCTCCTTGGCTGGTTTATCAGTAGCTATAACTCAAGGCAGCAGTGGATTTTCTGACTGGATCTCTCTCTCTCTCTCTCTCTCTCTCTCTCTCTCTCTCTCTCTCTCAAATGTCACAAATAACTATAAATTGCATACTAAATAACTGGTTAGGTGTCATTAAATTAACATTCTTTTGCATTATTTTCTTTTTCTTAAGACTTGTAGTACTTGGCTAAAATGTCATAGTACACTTGAATTGGAATGAAATAAACTTAGTGCTGTTTGCATCATAAGAATGCATCCTTAACTCTTAATCCGTTTGAGAAAACATGGTTTTACTTAGCTTCCATTTTCCACAAGTTTGACCAATCACATTTTATGATATTGACGGGTTTTCCTGACGTAGGGCATTACCATGCTTTGAAGTTATTGACAGTGTATAGTTCTGAAATGAACCTACTTCCCACAGTAAAGTCGCATACTTGATATGCTTGAAGTACCGTATATCTTCGCCTGTAAGTCGAAATAAGGATTTAAATGTCTGTATGTAACTACATTATGAAAATCACTTTACCTGTAATTCTTATTTAAAGTCTTGTTTTCTTAGTTTGTTGTAAATAGAATATTGCTGTCAGTTAATATGGAAATTAATTTTTATATTTGTCATGGCACGAGTCATATAAAAAACCATTACTGACTTCATTTAATAATCATTCATTTTAGCGCACACATTATATGTAGAAAGCTGCAGTGAAACATAAGAGATTTAGTCATCATATTATTGTTCTTGGTGTGTTTTATAAATGTTTTGTGCTTCTTTTGTAATAAAACAACTATGATTTTACATCATTCCAGACTAGACAGCAACTTGATTGGCTTGTCCCCTGGAGTTCAAGCCAATCAGATTTCAAGAAGTGCCCCTTATAAGGAATCTGATTGGCTTGAACTCCAGCGGACAAGCCAATCAGATTCCTTGTACCATGAGAACTGACAATACACATGGTTACTTCATCAAACACCTAAGCATGCTTGCTTTGGTCTCTCCCTTGAATTACTTAGATCAAAGGTCATTGTATGTGCTGTCCTGTTTGTTGGAAAGTACTTATCACAGACACCCTTGCTACTGTCTTCAGCAACAGCATCATATATAGCCAGCACCAGTGTCGGTATCTTGTGTAGAAATAATAACTCTGAATAGCCATTGTTTAAAATTAAAATTAAACAAATATGTCTGTCCTTTCCTAGGTATCGGAAGTGGGGGAGGGGAGGCAAGGGGCACTGCTATCCCATCTCTGAAGATGGTGATTTTTAAATTATTATTTCTGTGGATTTTGCATAGGAATTTTGACAGAATTTGCATATGTTAAAAATCAAATTAATGAATATAAGGGGCACTACCTCCCCAACACCCCTTCCCTTCTGCCTGCTGCTGGTGATCTTTTGTTATCTTTTATTTTCTCATGCAGGTCTTCTATGTATGTCAGTAGTACTTGGAGCTATTTCAGAAGTTTTAACACTGTAATGTAACATTTTATTAAGTACCATTACTGGCATAATAAATAAAATATTAAACAAGGCCATTTTTTATTTATAAAAGAACAAGATTTATCAAAACCAATCCCATGTGATAATTTCTGTAATAGCTCTTAGTGTTATGTTACAAGGATGCTCATTCGTTGTCTGCATCATGTGATATGAGCTTGGCCAATGAAATACAAGGTCTCGTACACAGTCCGGTCTAATAAGAGATTTCAACAAATGGAACATGAGAAAGTAACTTCTTGTATGGGGTTATTGTTTAATGTGGGTTATTTGTAGCTAAAGTAGTTTACATCTTACAAGTATCTTGAGACATTGGTTTTTCAACAAATTCTCACAAGTTTTATAGTTTGTATAATGAATATTATGAATTGTTGACATTCTGAAAGCATTTATTGATTTTTATTAGAACATGTTTTTATGATGTCACAGTGTATGAAGTGAAAGTCGATTACATACACACAGTAAACATATCATGCATCGTAAATCCTGGAATGAAAGCTAGATGTTCTCCCCTCCGCCCCCTAAAAAAAACAAAAACAAACAAAAACAAACAAAAACAAACAAACAAACAACTATGGAATGTAACCATTGTTCAACACCTTTATGTTTAAAAGTAGTGTGTATTAAAAAAACCTTTCCATATCTTGATAAGATGGTATGCCCAACCTCCACCAGGCCTCTGTTTAAAGATTTACCGTATTTCAGATGTCATGTACCAGTATATGTATATATATATATATATATATATATATATATATATATATATATATATATACATACATATATATATAATGCATTGTATGTATTTTACGCTAGATTTTTTGTTTGTGCATGAATGAGTGACCAGTGTGTTTACAATGAAGAAGAAGAAAAAATTATATATATATATTATGATGTTGATAGTTACAAGTTTGTACATGTGTATGTTTTATAAAGTTTCTGTCATTTGGGGGAAATGCTCTTATTGTGGTATTTTTCTCTCACACGCACGCACACACGCACACACACACACACTCACATGCACGCACGCACGCACACACGCACACACACACACAAACACACACACAGACACACACAGACACACACACACACACACACACACACACACACACACACACACACACACACACAGACACACACACACGCACACACAAACACGCACACACACACACACACACACACACACACACACAAACAACAACAAACATTAATGTATATAGAGAAGTTGATTTGTATATAGGATGAACTGTATATTATAGATAATTACCCAGAGTTGTACATTTGTAGGTCTATTGAAACTATTCATTTCGCTGGGATGTCCATTTGGGTTGTGTATGTATTAACTTCCTTATTGTTGAAGCAAAGCAAAAATTCTTAAAAGACTGAGTAGTGGATGCTTGTAAAATGTATAATGGTGAAATGCTATTCGGCACTGTGTGGCATAGAGAAAGGCTGTGTTGTTTGATGTGTTAGATTCACAACACATCTTACCCTATTATTAGGTGTGTTGCAAGTTTCCCACATGGAGCTTGCATATGTTAATTTAATAATTATTTAATTTAATTCAATGTCCAGCCTAATATAAGGATGTGATTTCTGCTTTTTTCTGCTTTTTTTGCATAAAATCATTTTCCAAAAATGGACTAAAATTAATCTGAATACTGAAAAATTATTTATCTATCAGTATGTTGGAAAGTTTTTAGCGTTTCAGAGATCCTTTCAAAATTTGTTTTTAAATGCATATTGCATCCTTGCTAGTAGGCTGGGATCAGTGGTTCGTAGTTTATTTGCACTCATAGCTTATTTGCCTATATATATATATATATGTACTAGTAGTTGTCATTTTAATCCTATTGTTTGTAGTTATCAAGTTACATTGCTTCAACCATAAGGGCTTAATACTTTGTACTTTTGTGCAAATGAAAAATAAACATTGTGGAATGTAACTGTACAACAAGTGGTGCAGTGTTCAGCCAGAATGTGAAATTGTTCTAACTGTAGTCTTGTACTGTTACTGTACTGTAGTGTGTACAAACTGTATACTGTATTTCCTCTATATGCACCCAACATTTATTCGTTTCAGTGGGTGGGAGGGACGTAGATCAGTGAAAAAGCATTCATTAGATGCACGGTTAGTTTGAGATCAAGTCCCATCGGGGTGGGCCCATTGGGTTATTTCTTGTTCCAGCCAGTGCACCACAACTGGTATATTAAAGGTTGTGATATGTGCTATCCTGTCTGGGATGGTGCATATAAAAGATCCCTTGCTACTAATGACAGAATGTAGTGGGTTTCCTCTAAGACTGTCAAAATTACCCAATGTTTGACATCCAATAGCTGATGATTAATAAATCAATTTGCTCTAGTGGTGTCATTAAACAAAAACAAACTTTAAACTATCATTGCCAACATGTGAAGCTGTAAATGTGCTATTCACCAAACGGACTACAACAATGTCATCCTTGAATTCTGTGTCTTAGTCATCAATTGTCAGTTGTCTTACCTGACATTTATTGGAACCCAGCGTTTATTTCTTTCAAAATGGTTACAAACCAGAGCCTCATTCCACAAAGCTATCTTAGCACTAAGATTGCTGTAACTGCACAAGGTAGATGTATAAGTACGGTGATCTTAGCACCAAGATCGCTTAGTGGAACAGGGCCCTAGTGCTTATTGGAGGCCCAGTGTGTATACAAGAGGAAATATGGTAGTCTGTGCAACCAAATTGTACTGTGTTATACAGCCAGATTATGTGAGATTTTACACTCTTGTTGTACAGTGTAATACAGCTAGAATGTGTGAGATTTTACACTCTTGTTGTACTGTGTTATACAGCCAGATTGTGAGATTTTACACTCTTGTTGTACAGTGTTATACAGCCAGATTGTGAGATTTTACACTCTTGTTGTACAGTGTTATACAGCCAGATTATGTGAGATTTTACACTCTTGTTGTACAGTGTAATACAGCCAGAATGTGTGAGATTTTACACTCTTGTTGTACAGTGTAATACAGCTAGAATGTGAGATTTTACACTCTTATTGTACACTGTGATACAACCAGATTTTACAATGTTGTACAATTAGAAGGCATGGGATTTGACAGTGTGGTTGTACTCTTGGATATAACCGGATTGTACAACTAACATATATGGGATTTTACAATCTGTTGTACACATTGATATAACCAGAGTATACAATGTTGCTTTACCCAATGTATGAGATCTTACAATCTGGTTGTGCACGTGGAATATAACTGGATTAAACAGTGTGCTACAACTACAATGTATGGGATTTTACAGTTGGGTTACAGTTAAATATAAATGAACTGTAATTTTGTACAACTTGAGAGTATAGGCTTGCAAAGTTGATTGTATTATATATAACTATTGTACAAAACTTATTAGTCTTGGACAATCCATTTTGCATTTCCGTAATAATCATGTTAACATATCATTTGCAAATTCATCTATTATTATAATATATATATATCCCATCTTATAATGTTGGGTGTAAGTATGGATTAAATAAAAACAGATCGTACTATTGTTTTCTATTGAAAAGTAATATTTTATTTTTGTATTCACATGACATCAGGTGGTCTGTGTGTATAGACAATGGTGTTGTTATTGTGTGTGGTCACCCTGGCCTTTTAAACATAACACAAGTGGCAGTGGAGTAGGGAGAATCATCTACCGACAGCAAGTGTTAAAAACAATTCATCTCAGGAATGTTTTGTACTGTAGTTGTGCATATTTCAAAATAGTTAAAACTTGCGTAATTTGTGGTAATATTTAATCGGATTATTTAAAGTATATTAGGACATTAATTGATGATTATTTTTTAAACATCAAAAATTAATGAGTATTTTCTGTGGAAATAATATTTAATAAGATTATTTAAAGTGTATATATGGTCATAAAATTATTGCAAAAAAAAAAAAAAAAAAAAAAAAAAAAAAATTGAAATTCTTGTTTTTTGTATTCTATAAAAGTGTAATTTGACTTGTACGGTTTTGACCGAAGCCAACATTAAATTTGTGCAACTCTTGTAGAAAATATAATTGATGTATAAAACTATGTGTAAAGAATTTGTTGCAAAATAGTTGGCAGAAGTTAAAAAGATTACTGTAGCAGAAAATGTGTGCAACGTTTGCTGAAATAACTCATTGACAGAACTTGCTGTACACTTGGATCGAGTAAAAGTGCAAGGGTTACTTATCTATCAGGTGCACAAGTAAATGGCACACCCTAACTAGCATTAGATCCCTCTGTGAGTTGGTCCGTTCTAATGTGCTTTTGTAGGGGTGATCGGTCTGTCTCGGACTGCCTATGTCTTACGATTGTATTCACCCTTTCACAAGTCTCAGTATTTTACACGCTTCTAGGTTCCCACTCTCAACTTTGAACTGTAATCCTTCTAACCAGTTATTATTAATCCAGTACACATCTTTGTAAACTTAAATATCTAATAAATCTATAAATTCAGATGGTTCGTTTTTGTTGTATGTTGTTTTATGTTTTTTTAAATGATGGTACATCGAGAATTCTTTCCAGTGGTCTGTGCCATACATGCAAGTTGTCAGCTCCGCAAAAGATTACTTGTAGCAGTTTGACTGCCCATTATGAACCAAGTACTAAGCTGATTTGTTTGTGACACACGGGCGAGATGTAGCCCAGTGGTAAAGCGCTCACTTGATGCGTGGGTCGATCCCCGTCGGTGGGCCCATTGGGCTATTTCTTGTTCCAGCAGATGCACCATGACTAGTATACCGTCATATGTGGTATCCTGTATATGGGATGATGCATATAAAATATACTAATTGAAAAATGTAGCGGGTTTCGTGTCAAAATTACCAAATATTTGAAATCCAACTGCCAATGATTATGTGCTCTAGTGGTGTCGTTAAACAAAAACTTTTTTTTTTTTTTAATTTCATGATTTACAATATAAGGACCGGTATCATAAAGAACAAAAAATGTATACACAAATTTGTAATTTTAGTAGTTTAAAAAAGGCTTTTCGAATTGAAAACATCTCAGAGAAACCTGCTATATCCAATTTCCCGTAGCTAAAACAACATGTGGCTTTTAGTATATCAGTTGACAGTGGTTGGAATAGGGGGAAAAAATAGGTCTGCTGAAGGGATTCGATCTTAAGACCCAATGGACCTCGAGCAAGCACTACCAACTGAGCTAAATCTGGACCCAGCTGTAGAAGTTCCCGATCATAACGTAAAGTACTTTATGATGTGGTTTTACTCTGTCCATACAAGTGCTGTACAACTGGTATATTAAAAGCTGTGGTATGTGCTGTCCTGTGGGACCCTATGACATCCAATAGCCGATGAGTAATAAATTGGTGCTCTAGTGGTGTAATTAAACAACTTCTAATGTGAAGTATGGTAGCACCTTTTTCTTCTCTTTTTTTCAGGCATCCAGATTTAAATTTGAACAAAATATAATTTGGAGAATACTTTTTTATTCACATTAAAAATTATATAAATAAGAGAAACTTTTGACAAAATGCTGGGAATTGTAATGCAATTACAATGATGATATCACAGAAATGCAGTAAGCAGTATAAAAGGTCCATCCGTGCTTGTTGATCTCACGTTTGATTCAGACTGCCCGTTTCGCAGTGATGTAGCCATTTTAACAGAGCTCATCAAGCATTGTTCGTTTGACCAATTATGTACAAATTTCATGATCAAGTAACACTTAAGTAGGATACAGAGTTACTTCCCTTCTAGATCTGTGATCTTAACTAATGGATGTTTCCTGCTTACTGTTCATTCAAAAACTGGCAACAATGTATTTATTGAATATACAAAATAATAATTAATTAGTATTTATATGAGGAAATGAAACACTATTGGATACATAATATGTTTATTTTGACCTAAGTGCGAAGTTGTTTTAATCAGCCGATACATTTGTTATTAAGTACAACATTATTTGACTAAAATCCAGTTTTGGCTACTACAAACATTACGATAACAAGAAACACACTGGATATACATGTACCAAAAAACACTGATCTTCTAAAATAAAACACCAAGAAGTATTTATTATGTAACTTGGGCCCAAAGCACACTGGGTCTGGGTCTGGCAAGAATGGTACCAGTCCAACATGAAAAGCATTGAATAAAAATGACAAAACACACTGCATCTGTGCTGACATGAACTACAGATCTGGCAACAGATGTCATAGAACATGCATTATATTTTCACACTGCCAGACTGGCAACTGCACAATGTTTGAACCTTACTCATTCATTTTTCCTAAGAAACAACAGTAAAGATATACATTAAGCAATGTGGAATTACCGTAATTATTGTTAATGTTTATAGAAGAAAATATATCCAAAGATACATGTATGAAAGAAAATGTTTTATTTAACGACGCACTCTGGTTAAGGACCACACAGATTCTGAGAGGAAACCCGCTGTCGCCACTACATGGGCTACTCTTTCCGATTAGCAGCAAGGGATCTTTTATTTGGCAGGATAGCACAAACCATAGCCTTTGTTGAACCAGTTATGAATCACTGGTCAGTGCAAGTGGTTTACACCTACCCATTGAGCCTTGCGGGGCACTCACTCAGGGTTTGGAGTCAGTATCTGGATTAAAATTCCCATGCCTCGACTGGGATCAGAACCCAGTACCTACCAGCCTGTAGACCGATGGCCTAACCACAACGCCACCAAGGCTGGTTATACATGTATGAATGCAGTCAATTATATTGATAAAATGTTACAGCCCCAGATGTCAAAATACACCAGACATGGCGTTTTTGCCACATTCACGAGACCCAGACCCAGACCCAGACCCAGACCCAGACCGACCCAGACACAGACACAGACACAGAAGACAGACACAGACACAGACACAGACACAGACACAGACACAGACACAGACACAGACCTACACCCAGACAGACCCACACCCAGACCAACCCAGACCGACCCAGACCCAGACCCAGACCCAGACCGACCCAGACACAGACACAGACAGACAGACACAGACAGACCCAGACCCAGACACAGACACAGACCCAGACAGACCCATACCCAGACAGACACAGACCCAGACAGACACAGACCCAGACTCAGACCCAGACAGACCCAGACCCAGACAGACACACCCAGACCCAGACCCAGACCCAGACCCAGACCGACCCAGACAGACACAGACAGACCCCAGACCCAGACCCAGACCCAGACCCAGAAAGACCCAGACCCAGATTCAGTGTGTTTTGAGTCTCAGTCATTAAAACAGGTTTTGTTAGTTGAGAACATGTTACAAGGTCAGTAAGAACATGTTACAAGGTCAGTAAGAACATGTTACAAGGTCAGTAAAACTGAGGAGAAACACTTTGAAGTTTTATTTTACCAGTTTATGACAATCTGTTCACTTCCACTTACACCTGTAATATGAACATTATGTAGAACATGAAACACAAGACACATATACAATAACAGTTTTTAAAAAATGCTGATTCATGGCCTATAACAAAATTCAGTACAGCATTAAAGTTACATACTGTACTGACAATTAATTATAAACTTTCAAACCAAAGTTCAACAAATAAATATCTGATTATAATCAATCATCACAACACATTGCAAAACAACAATACATATAGTTACATCATTATAATGTATAATTTTTAAAAAATGGAACTGTAGCCAATATGTAACAGAATAAAATTAAATTGTAGGAAAAACTAAAGTTGAAACAAAAGGTTACAATTTCATTCAAATTTTGAATGTATGTTGTAAATATACATGTATTTTGTAGACGAAATTTTTTTATGGTCTTGGATATATTAATTTTTTGCACTTTTCAATTGCCATTTTCAACTCATGACTTACATTAAGTAAAAATATATTATAAAATAATTTTATATCTTACATATGGATTATGGACCATACTATGGAACACAGTTTAAAAGATGATTGTTTTTGGCATAATAGTATTTAAATCAAACCACAGCATCTCATATACAGTACTGAATTATAAATAATTTGAGAAATGATTTTAAATTTTTTATTTCTGTGGATTTTGCATGGGAATGGTGACAGAAGTTGCGTATGTTAAAGCTGGGTTTTTTAGTAGATGACAGTTAATTTAATTTTACTTAACCCAATGTATAACAACTTATAGGTGGGTAGGGGGGGTGTTTAGGGGTGAACACAGGAAACAGGAAGGGGAATAGAGGATGTAATATTTGTTTTAAAAAATTAGATTAGTCGAAAGATAATTTTTAGGAGCTTGAATGAAATGCTTGAGTCGAAGTAATATTTACAAAGACATCTAAATCCAAAACATTGTATCATGACTACTGTAAAAACATACTAGTTAACATAACTAGTTAGATCCAATTTAATAAAAGAATAAAACAGAACTGGAAATCGAGTGGAGAAAAGGAAAAATGTATTTATTTATTTTATTTTATTTTTAATTTTTTTGACAATGGAAGATTCTTGTCATTTCACTGGCTGTTGGGACATTCGAACCAGATTCGTACCAGGGGTAGGCCCCTAATGCAATTCATGTTATTAAAAAATTGATTACTTGGGTAAAAAACCATACGCAATAAGATACTATTTGAAAAAAGCTGGACATTACGTAAACTGTTACAAGAATTATATTACCTGAATGTAGGCAGTTCGATGCTGTCAAAAACGGGTAGAAATTGTAATCAAAATAATGAAATGTTTACACAATAAGAATTTCAGTCACACCAGAATTACAATTTTTAGGTCCTGCTTTTATGCCAAAATGCTGGGGAGAAAGCACAGCTGTATGAATCTACAGTTCACAAATATAACAGGTGATGATTTCGTGTTTCGCCAACGTATCACGACGTTACTTGCTCGTTGGCCAGCTTGGCCAGTTTAACTCCACTGCTCTTCACCGACTCGAGAACATGGCCCACCACTTTACGGGTGTGTCGAGCGTGCTTCATGGAATCCACTCTCACCGTATTGTAGCAGCTTTGTATCTGAAACAAGCACATCAATTACATTCTATAAATAGACAATGCTACATGACTGGCCGTTACATACCATTTATCTTACGAGTTGTTTTAAAACATATTGAATGACCAAAAGTGAGTCAGGTTCATTTTTTTAAACGAGTTGTAAGTTAAATGGTATCTAATAGACACGAATGTAGAATTCTATTTCTTACATATCCTAAACAAAAAAAGTTTTTAAATAAATTTAAATGTCTTTTCCAATAAAATATTTACATGCTCCTATACCACGAAGGTTTCGAGCAACTTTTCCAACTAAAACATATAACGGCTATAACGATTGTAGTTAGCTTATACGTCATAGCCAAATCAATTTCAGGTTAACAGTGCAATCGATTTTGATCATGCTTGTTTTTCATTGGGTTGTAAGGCAGTGGTTACCTGGTCATCGCCTAGGAGAATCCAGTCATATATCTCTGTTTGTCTGTCTGTGTGTGTGTCTCTCTCTGTCTCTCTCACATCATTCTCTCTGTCTGTCTCTCTCTCTCTCTCTCTCTCTCTCTCTCTCTCTCTCTCTCTCTCTCTCTCTCTCTCTCTCTCTCTCTCTCTCTCTCTCTCTCTCTCTCTCTCTCTCTCTCTCTCTCTATCACTCTCTCTGTCTCCTTTCCTTCTCTCTCATATCTCTCCCCTTCGTGTCTCTCTCCTTTCTCACCCCCTTTTGCTCCCACCTCTCTCTCAGCCTCCCTCTATTTCCCTTTCCCCCAACACTCCCAAAGTGTCAAAATAATCCATCTTGGACACCCAAACAGTCATATTTGAAAAAATGTGCAAAACAAAATAACTAAATATCCTTTCTGTACTGGAAGATGCTTTACACAATAAACTGGTGCAACTACAGCATTATTAAAATAGTGACGTCACGTCACATAAAGGGTTAAACACGAACCTCGGCCAGAAGGTTCTCTGCCTCAGGGAATTGTTTCCTCATGTCGGGGTCTCCCCCAGACATCACCTCAGACAGTGGCGCCTCGTCCACGGTGGAGCGCGTCTTCAACTCGTGAAGGACTTCGTTCACCCTCTGGGCTTTCGTTTTCGCACGTGGCGGAGGCATTGGCACCTGAATGTAACATCAGAGCAATTGAGCCATGGCAATTAAGAAAATCGGGGCTAGCTCTGGCTGAGCAGAAAATGTAGCCAAATTATCGATTAAACTTCAAAAATAACAAAAAGCCAGTTATCTTATAACAAAATGTCAATTATTACATGAACTTATTTTGCCAAATTAAAATGAATTTTTAAAATCACACGCACTGCCAAAATGGTAATAGTATATTCACTAGCTTGTTTTAGCATCGTGCGACACCATGCCTCAATAGTTTGGTACCATCTTGCTTTAAATTAATCAGTGTCATGCCGCCCTGAGATTAAACAAGCCTTTTTCAATAATTAATTATAAAATTGCCTTTATAAAACACTCAGAAATGTATTATTAAGTAATCATACTTGCCATTCATTTATTAAAGCAAGAACATTAATTACATTTATTTTTATTTCAATTAAATATTTTTTTCTTTATCTAAAACAAGTGCCCTAAAAACAATTGTGAAAATGCCCCAAAAGTGTTTAGTCTACCATGCCTTGCCAAATTTCTAGGAAAAACACTAGGTGATGTTCTGAAATTAAAAGTTATGGACAGTTCTAGACAGATTTTTGGACACTTAATGCGTAGCAGATCAATACTGTAGCTAAATACAAGAATTCCATCTCATTGAAAAATCAGTTACTGAAAATGGCACTGTAAGTAGTTTGGATTAGATCACTCAACCTTTACACTAATATAATTCACAAATTTCACATAGCAGCTGGGCTAGATGTGACAAAGTAATATTTCAAACAAAGAATAAAGTATGCTAGTCACAAGTTAAGGGCCAGTATCAAATTTACCTTACTTTTTCACACACACAAATTAATAAATGAGGGGCGGCAATAGGTAATGAAAAGTAGCTTACAGACTTGAATAAGGCATTTCAGATTGTATGTACGTGAGTCTTTTACTCACAGCTTGTTTGGTTGCTGGTAGAAAGCATATGGCAAATGCATAAAAAATCTGGCTAAGCAGGGCACCTGACTGAAAACTGCATGATGTATATGAAACATCTTTTTTGTTTTAACCCTTTTCATGTTTGATTATGGCTGGGAGGGTATAAATTTCTTTGCAATCTGGCTTCGAATAACCATGTCAAGAAAACGTAAACTGAGCATTCTGGACTGTGGTCAATCCCTGCCATGTTTGAATGATGGCATATCCATGAAACAAGTAGCGAGATGCCTGCAAGTGAACCATTCCGTCATCCATTAATTGTAAGAGGGTTTCCATACAACCGGCATGGCAAATGGGCTACCCCTTTCAAATGCCATGACACCCGTAAGTTCTTGTGACTGATATATTAGACAAAAACACTACACAATATTTTAAGAGGATCAAATAGTCCTACCTTTACGCTAGTTTTGTAAATTTCAAGATTTAAATTAAGCTAGATTTATACTTCATTACCCAGTTCTGCTTCTGTTCAAACCTAATCATAATTTTTCAGTGAAGTCAGTGTCGTTTCAACACAGATCATGTTAAATTTTGGTGTGCATTCATTCAACGCATTTTTGTTTAAAGTGTGTCAACCGTAAAAAAAGAAAAATGAGTTTGATAATCAAAGTATGAACCGACTCTTACCCTTCGATACTCCTTCACTTGCCGCGGCACTGTGTCTAATCTTGCAGAAGGGTCTCTGTACACCAGCGGATAGTTCAGGGCAAGTTTTAAAGCTCGAAGATTGCCTTGAATATCTGAAAAGATAAATACTTTAATTTCAGCTTTTCCAAAAATGAGAGATGGGTATTGGAGGAGTGAATTGGGCTGGGCAGTGGGGTGGGTGAGATGGGTTGGGGTGGGTTTTGGAGTGGAGTGGGGTTGGAAGATGATTGGAATATTATAAAAGCACTTTATTATATTGTATATGGTAGGTATGGGAAAATTGCTTCCCACTCCTAAAAAACTACGTACTTACATGTATTGATACTGGATATTTTTTTTTTCCATCATTTTTGTAAATCTTTATATTAATGGCATTATTTATTTCTACATGCATGTACACACATGCATGCACATACACACATACGCAAATACACACACACATACACACACAGATACACATCAAACACACACACACACACACACACACCAATATTTGTTCTATGTCTACTTAGGCACTATGAATAAACGTTTCACAGTATCTAGAAATGGAAATGACTAAAAATAGCATGAAACCACTAAAGAATTCCACTTATTTCACTTACGTATTTCACTTACCCCTTGAAAATTCAAGTTAGGCCAAAAAATATATATTGCTGATCTTTGGTCAGTGCATGAGTCAATTATGACCTCACATGTCAACATTTTAATTTTTTGGAAATTCCCTAAGTAATAAAATTGTGACACACCATGACATTGTGGGTCCAATTAAAGCCATTTGGGGGCAAAGTCTAAGTCATAGAAGTTGCTTTGGCTAAATGGAAAATGTAAAGGAAAGTATTTAGGGTACCAAGGCAAATGACAGACCAAGGCAGATGAGAAAACCCCCCAAAAGAATTCACCTTTTTTTGTGCAATCCATGCTTTTAAAAAAAGGGGGCAAAAAAACCCCAACATTGTAGCCTCAATTCTGGAACTTCTGTCTGACAGAGACAGTCTCTGTTTTTCTCGGCCTTATCAAAGTTTGACTGTTAAGTAGCTGTTACACTATCAACGTTCTTGCTTACCTTTGGCAGGACAGACATCTTCAACCTCGACGTCATCCATGGTGAGCAATTCCTCGTAGCCCTCATAGCGATCGACAGTCATAGATGGCTTCTCTCCCTTGTCTTGTGAGGTCTCTTGTTTTTGTTCTGTTGTCTCCTCCTCTTGTTCATTTACCTACGGATAGTGTGATTAACATTTTCACCACCTGGTGTAACACCCCAAAATATACCCCAGGGGTCGAATCTTATGCTATTCCGCAAATAGTAAATTTCGAAACTGAATAGTAATACAATTCTTCCAATATTCCGTCATGAAAGTGAAAATAAAGCATGGAATACCGATAATCGCCTGCGACTATTCTGCTTACGCTTTTTTTGCAGCTACATTTTTCTGCAGAACAAATCCTCACGCTATTAAGACCTTTCTCATGCACTTGCTGGTACAAAATAAACGTCTTTTTGATCGAGACTAATGTTTGGAGGGAAAGTTTGTTTGTAATTCCAGCTAGTACGCAGTAATGCATAGACTGGTATATAAACAATTGTTCGTTACGCAATGTTGTACTGGGCGACGTAGCAGAGTCAGAAAAACTAGTGGTACATTATTAATAATTGAAGGGATGGTACATTTTTAGACGGAATAGTGTTTTTTGAAAATCACTATTCTTTTGGGATAGTGGTAAAAAAAAAAAAAAATTCAACCCCTGTACCCCCTGCCAAACTATACCAGGTGTTAAAGTGGGCTAGCCTGTTTTAAACCCATAACCCTAACTCATTTTTTTATTACTAATCTGTATACAAAATAAATAAATAAATAAATAATAATAAACTCTTTAAAAGAAAAGCAATTATTGCTTTCATAAAAATAAAACTTTCACAGATTAGTCATTTTAGAAGATATTTCGATATTCTCTAGTCCAAAATATACTACTCAAAAGAATTTAAGGGTCAGACGATATTTTCGACATTATTTTCTGAATGTCAATTATATTAGCTAGACCATAATGTCACGCATGGTATTGTTCCATTTTGACGAAAGTGGGTCTAAGCAACCCATAAATGAATTAAAATCCACTGTCACTGACACTGTCGACTAGTTCTAATGGCGAAAACATGCTTACATTTGCACGTAAATTAGGACAAAAGCGAAAGGTCTGCTAAGTGCCCATAACTTGCTTTTTTTCACAAAGCGCTTCATTTGCACACTTTGCATGTGTATTCCATGTTCCTAATGCTGAATTTCCGTATAATTGGAGCTTGCGTTCGTGTACGGCGCACACTCCAAATTCGACAATGGTACGACGTCAACTGACTATCGAAGATCGAGGAAGGGCTATTGCTTGGCTTCAAAATGGCAATACGCAAAGAAATGTTGCTCTGAGACTTGGTGTCAGTCAGAGTGTCATTGGCCGACTGTGGCAACGGTACCAAGCAACGAATTCTGTTCGAAATCGTCCACGTTCGGGAAGACCCCGAAGCACTACAAATAGAGAGGACCGCTACATCACCAATATGGCTCTACGTCAACGCACAAACACTGCACGCCGATTACATGACAATCTGCGGACTGCGACTGGAACTCGAGTGTCTGATCAAACCATACACAATCGTCTGAGAGCCAATAATCTACGCTGCCGTCGCCAGGCTGTTCGACCACCACTCCTACCACGTCACAGAACGGCCAGACGTCACTGGTGCACGCTTCATCTGCGGTGGCAACGTGTTCATTGGGGTCGAGTGATGTTCACTGATGAGTCCAGGTTTAGTCTCCAGTTCAACGACGGTCGGGTTCGTGTCTACAGACGTCCTGGGGAGCGCTTCGCTGACGTTAACGTTAGACAACGTCACCGGTTCGGTGGTGGCAGCGTCATGGTGTGGGGCAGCATCTCTATCCACCACAGGACCCCCCTCTATGTGGTGGATGGCAATCTGAATGGAATCCACTATCTGAATGAGATTATCCGGCCGTTGATTCTCCCAGGCCTTCAGCAGATTGGCGGCGGGGCAGTTCTGCAGGATGACAATGCCAGACCCCACCGCGCCAGGGTGGTAACGGACTTTCTCAGACAACAAGGTATCGCCAGGATGGATTGGCCAGCATATTCGCCTGACTTGGACCCAATAGAGGACGCCTGGGACGAATTAGGCAGGAGAGTTCGGGATAACCATGCCCCTCCGGCCAACCTTCATGATCTGGGTCAACTTCTTATGGCAGAGTGGCAGGCCATTCCCCAAGAGTTCTTCAGACGTCTGATCAACAGCATGAGGCAACGATGTGTCGAGTGTATTTGCGCCAGGGGTGGATTCACACACTATTAAACGAATGCTAAGTTGTAAAATGACTTTCTTGTATACAGTGACGTTTATTTGTTTTTTTTTGTAAATATGGAACAATAAATTAAATTTTTGGTGTAGTTTACATCATCAATCTAATACACTCTGAAACTTATTTGGTTATAAATTTTTGACCCTTAAATTCTTTTGAGTAGTATATATAAATTATGATGCAAAAAAAACCTCTGGACATTGAAATATAGACTAGAGAGGTATATTCTGGGCTAGGCTGTTTTATACTCCGGGGTACATTCTGGGCTAGTCCAGTTTATACCCCGGGTATAGTTTGGCGAGGGGTATATTTTGGCTATTACACCTGAGCAAAAACAAGCTATTTCTGCTTCTTATTTTTATTTTCTTCTTTTAGATTGGTACCGTTAAGAAACCCACATAATACAAGTACATTCTATTCTGGATGGTACAATTCATGAACTTGTTTGTATGCCAGTGCTACCATGACTCACTGGCATAGGGTGTGGGGAGAGGGGGGTGCAGGGGGCATGTGCCCCTCCCACTTTTTAGCAGCAGCAATGGTTTTTATATATTTATACATATATTTATATGTATGTGTGTGTGTGCATCCCACCCCCCCACACACACACACATTTTGGCACCTTCCTACGCCTGTGTAACCGATATATTAGAGATTATGATACATGCTGTCCTGTCTGTGGGAAAGTGCATATAAAAGATACCTTGCTGCTAATATAAAAAACTTAATGAGACTTTAACAAAAATGTGTTATATTGTAAATTTATACTGAACAAAAGATGGTAAATTTAATTCCGTAAAAAGACTGTCAAAACAGACCTAAAATATATATATGTCATCAAAGAATTTGCTGTAATACTAATAAGAACAATACGAATTCTAATGATTACAATAGGACTCCACCACTAAGGTGCTTGGTGTCCTAATTCTTATGTTTGCGCATCGTGACTAATTTACAATTTCCAGACCGTTCTTTACTGGGGTTTTGTTTTTTTTAACTGTTTTTTAATTTAGCAATTTCTTCTAAATTCTTTTCTCATCATACCTGGGTCATAAAAAAGGCATCTTCGGTGGATGGCTGTGTCTGTTCGTTGACGGCCTGTGTCTGCTCATCCGTCCAGGCTGTTTCGGTCGGACGTTCAGACTCTTTGTCTTCGGGTTTCGTCAGTTTTGTGCCGATGGGAGGCAGGGGTTTGCTGGTTTGGATGTTTGCTGATGAAACGTCACTTCTCTCCTTCGTTTCAACCTTCGCTGGTGGGTGTGGCTCAGGGCCCATTAGCATCAGACGTTCCTCGAGGGGTGGGCGTGGCACCTTTGGGACATGATCCCTCACCTGGTCAAACCAAAGTTAATTAAAAAGAAAAAGAAATTAACAAAATGTTCATTACATGGAACATGCAGTCTTCAGAGAAAACCCACTGCATTTTTTCATTAGCACCAAAGGATCTTTTATTTGTATTTTCCCACTGACAGGACAGTACATACCATGGCCAGTCGTTGGGCACTAGTTGGGAGAGGGAATTAAAAAAATCGGAGAATGGGTCCACTGAGGGGCTTGATCTTATGACCAAAGCACCTCAGGCGAGCACTCTACTGACTAAGCTAAATCCTCCCCCCACCCCCACATCAATATTTAAGCTCAACAGCAAAAGTTACAGGCAATCTGGTAAACATTTTCAAAAAATCCTTCGCCAAATGCTAATTTCAATTAACTGAACAAACTATTCATGTAACTGCTCAAAGACCAGTAAGCCTATTGCAATATATATATACAAGGTAGAATTCTTAATAGAAATCTAATGAGTAGATCTTAAGTAGTCAGATGACATGTTTATGGTAGTAAGAAAGGGCAATGTGCTCTGAATATCAGTTGTGCTGCCCGGCCCACAGGGTTTCTACCTGAGGGTAAAACGGGTATGGCACCATACCCAAATTATTTTGCTGATTTGTTTTTTATAGCTAACCTTTTGACAAAATTAATTACTCTTATCATAACTGTATGATTTTCTTAACCCTAACCCTAACCCTAAACCTAACCTATTTTCTTTCTGGGGGGAGGCCCCTCATACCCCCTGTTGACTGTGGTTGCATTCAATTGCATAACGCCATACCCAAACATTTCTTTCTGCGGGAGGCCCCTCATACCCCCTGTTGACTGTTGTTGCATTCAATTGCATAACGCCATACCCAAAAATTTCTTTCTGGGGGAGGCCCCTCATACCCCCTGTTGACTGTGGTTGCATTCAATTGCATAACGCCAATACCCAAACATTTCTTTCTGGGGGAGGCCCCTCATACCCTGTGGTTGCATTCAATTGCATAACGCCATACCCAAACATTTCTTTCTGGGGGAGGCCCCTCATACCCTGTGGTTGCATTCAATTGCATAACGCCATACCCAAACATTTCTTTCTGGGGGAGGCCCCTCATACCCTGTGGTTGCATTCAATTGCATAACGCCATACCCAAACATTTCTTTCTGGGGGAGGCCCCTCATACCCCCTGTTGACTGTGGTTGCATTCAATTGCATAGCGTCATACCCAAACATTTCTTTCTGGGGGAGGCCCCTCATACCCTGTGGTTGCATTCAATTGCATAACGCCATACCCAAACATTTCTTTCTGGGGGAGGCCCCTCATACCCCCTGTTGACTGTGGTTGCATTCAATTGCATAGCGTCATACCCAAACATTTCTTTCTGGGGGAGGCCCCTCATACCCCCTGGTTGATTCAATTGTAACGTTACATTCAATTGCATAGCGTCATTGCACCCATAAAACATTTCATTGGGGGAGGCCCCTCTTTCAATGAAACGCCAAACACTGGGACTCGGACTGTATAGAATATTTTGATTAGTTCAAATGAACTATACATGTGTGCCAGCAGACGCACTGACAGAAGAAACACTGGGACTCGGGTATAGAATATTTTGATTAGTTCAAATGAACTATACATGTGTGCCAGCAGACGCACTGACAGAAGAAACACTGGGACTCGGGTAGAGAATATTTTGATTAGTTCAAATGAACTATACATGTGTGCCAGCAGACGCACTGACAGAAGAAACACTGGGACTCGGGTAGAGAATATTTTGATTAGTTCAAATGAACTATACATGTGCGCCAGCAGACGCACTGACAGAAGAAACACTGGGACTCGGGTATAGAATATTTTGATTAGTTCAAATGAACTATACATGTGCGCCAGCAGACGCACTGACAGAAGAAACACTGGGACTCGGGTATAGAATATTTTGATTAGTTCAAATGAACTATACATGTGTGCCAGCAGACGCACTGACAGAAGAAACACTGGGACTCGGGTATAGAATATTTTGATTAGTTCAAATGAACTATACATGTGTGCCAGCAGACGCACTGACAGAAGAAACACTGGGACTCGGGTATAGAATATTTTGATTAGTTCAAATGAACTATACATGTGTGCCAGCAGACGCACTGACAGAAGAAACACTGGGACTCGGGTATAGAATATTTTGATTAGTTCAAATGAACTATACATGTGTGCCAGCAGACGCACTGACAGAAGAAACACTGGGACTCGGGTATAGAATATTTTGATTAGTTCAAATGAACTATACATGTGTGCCAGCAGACGCACTGACAGAAGAAACACTGGGACTCGGGTATAGAATATTTTGATTAGTTCAAATGAACTATACATGTGTGCCAGCAGACGCACTGACGGAAGAAACACTGGGACTCGGGTATAGAATATTTTGATTAGTTCAAATGAACTATACATGTGTGCCAGCAGACGCACTGACGGAAGAAACACTGGGACTCGGGTATAGAATATTTTGATTAGTTCAAATGAACTATACATGTGTGCCAGCAGACGCACTGACGGAAGAAACACTGGGACTCGGGTATAGAATATTTTGATTAGTTCAAATGAACTATACATGTGTGCCAGCAGACGCACTGACGGAAGAAACACTGGGACTCGGGTATAGAATATTTTGATTAGTTCAAATGAACTATACATGTGTGCCAGCAGACGCACTGACGGAAGAAACACTGGGACTCGGGTATAGAATATTTTGATTAGTTCAAATGAACTATACATGTGTGCCAGCAGACGCACTGACAGAAGAAACACTGGGACTCGGGTATAGAATATTTTGATTAGTTCAAATGAACTATACATGTGTGCCAGCAGACGCACTGACAGAAGAAACACTGGGACTCGGGTATAGAATATTTTGATTAGTTCAAATGAACTATACATGTGTGCCAGCAGACGCACTGACAGAAGAAACACTGGGACTCGGGTATAGAATATTTTGATTAGTTCAAATGAACTATACATGTGTGCCAGCAGACGCACTGACAGAAGAAACACTGGGACTCGGGTATAGAATATTTTGATTAGTTCAAATGAACTATACATGTGTGCCAGCAGACGCACTGACGGAAGAAACACTGGGACTCGGGTATAGAATATTTTGATTAGTTCAAATGAACTATACATGTGTGCCAGCAGACGCACTGACGGAAGAAACACTGGGACTCGGGTATAGAATATTTTGATTAGTTCAAATGAACTATACATGTGTGCCAGCAGACGCACTGACGGAAGAAACACTGGGACTCGGGTATAGAATATTTTGATTAGTTCAAATGAACTATACATGTGTGCCAGCAGACGCACTGACGGAAGAAACACTGGGACTCGGGTATAGAATATTTTGATTAGTTCAAATGAACTATACATGTGTGCCAGCAGACGCACTGACGGAAGAAACACTGGGACTCGGGTATAGAATATTTTGATTAGTTCAAATGAACTATACATGTGTGCCAGCAGACGCACTGACGGAAGAAACACTGGGACTCGGGTATAGAATATTTTGATTAGTTCAAATGAACTATACATGTGCGCCAGCAGACGCACTGACAGAAGAAACACTGGGACTCGGGTATAGAATATTTTGATTAGTTCAAATGAACTATACATGTGCGCCAGCAGACGCACTGACAGAAGAAACACTGGGACTCGGGTATAGAATATTTTGATTAGTTCAAATGAACTATACATGTGCGCCAGCAGACGCACTGACAGAAGAAACACTGGGACTCGGGTATAGAATATTTTGATTAGTTCAAATGAACTATACATGTGTGCCAGCAGACGCACTGACAGAAGAAACACTGGGACTCGGGTATAGAATATTTTGATTAGTTCAAATGAACTATACATGTGTGCCAGCAGACGCCCTGACAGAAGAAACACTGGGACTCGGGTATAGAATATTTTGATTAGTTCAAATGAACTATACATGTGTGCCAGCAGACGCACTGACAGAAGAAACACTGGGACTCGGGTATAGAATATTTTGATTAGTTCAAATGAACTATACATGTGCGCCAGCAGACGCACTGACAGAAGAAACACTGGGACTCGGGTATAGAATATTTTGATTAGTTCAAATGAACTATACATGTGCGCCAGCAGACGCACTGATAGAAGAAACACTGGGACTCGGGTATAGAATATTTTGATTAGTTCAAATGAACTATACATGTGCGCCAGCAGACGCACTGACAGAAGAAACACTGGGACTCGGGTATAGAATATTTTGATTAGTTCAAATGAACTATACATGTGTGCCAGCAGACGCACTGACAGAAGAAACACTGGGACTCGGGTATAGAATATTTTGATTAGTTCAAATGAACTATACATGTGTGCCAGCAGACGCACTGACAGAAGAAACAATGAGCTTATTTATTACCCATTATCGATTTTATTTTATATCACTGAACTCGTTTGATTGACATTCTGGTGATGTCATAGTGCACTAATCGTACGAGGCCATCAAATGACTTCATGGTGTTACGGTACGTCCCACTTTATGTTCTAGTGAGATGTACAGGGATGTGAGAGGGACTGGAACAAAAACTGTTACTGCTCACCTTTTTTCTTCCCAAGTCGAACAAAGGCTTTCAAATAGCATATCCTGGCGTGGCAGTCTCTGTCAGCCAAAAGGAGCATTGTTTTTTTTAGACAAAATGGAAAAGCGCATTTCCGCGTTTCCGTATAGCTCTCAAATCACTGGATGTAACACTGTAATATGGTCCCGTGCTTATAAACCTTAAAGTCTAGACTTTAACGTCAGGGCAACGCCATTCAAATAGCATTACGTTAAAGTCTAGACTTTAAGTTTTATAAGCACGGGCCATGAACTAAGATATTTTTAACCATATGCCATGATATGGGTAATAATGAAATATATTTGTCTGAAATTACCTGAAAGTCTGCCGGACTGAATGGAAACCTGCATGACCAAACATGATCACAGTATCAACACAAAATAATCGCTGGTCCGTCCAATGGGTCAACAGGTAAAAATATCTCCCGGCCAGTGGTGATGTTGACCGGCAAAAACCAGTCAGGATGGCAGTATTTCCACAACTGTTTGCCAAATTCAATTTTAATTCAATTTGGTGATTTGGCGACCAGTGGCTTAAACCATGGGTCACAGTATCTCTTCCACCCAATGACCCACCCACACTCCTGGACATTCCCTTCCTGTAACATATAGGTCTTGCTTGTTGACAAGGATCCATGGGCATTTTGTCGTTTATTACCTTTCTGTGTTTTTTCACTGGTACATCTATGACTGGTTTCTGTATCGGTTTTTTCAGTTTCCTGAAAGATATAAAATTAACAATAAACTTGCAGTTATTTTTGTCATTCTTCCTAAAAAGTCAAGTACATTAATTTTGTTGATTTCAAAATTACATTTGACAGACCAGCTAATGTCATTTATCTATGAATAAATGCAAAAGTTAGTCTCGGTAAATGTCGTTTTTAAATATTTATTTTACCTATCACCTTGACCCCATAAAGTAAACATACACATGAAAGCCACCCACCTATCCCTTTCACCCTACATCAGGGTTTGAAATTAAAGATGACCTGAATAATCATTTGCTGACCAACTGAACAAAGTTTTGGAAGAACAATTTTAAAAATCTCATTTAACCTTTAGACTACTGGATTAATTTTTGACAAAAACCATAATGAGTGAGTACAAGTTTATAACTTTTACTCACATATATTCACTTATATGTTTTATAAATACATAAAATAAAGTTCATAGTTGAATTGATAAGTATTATTTTTGTGGATTTTTCTAATTTTTCTATTTTAGATCAGATATTGTTGATTAAAATTAGGCAAAAAATCTAAAAAGTTGCATTTATTTATGGGCATTTGTAGCCAGCTGTCCAATATTTATGTCCATTATTCCCAATAACAGTGGTTTTCTGACCAGAATTGGTTTTCTAAAATTAACTGCGATTCATATCCCAATTGTTGGTGATTTTCATTGTTGGTAAAACGATCAAATTGATTATCAAATTAGCTGTCACAATCAGCCATCGATCCTTGTAAATGACCGTGACATGCCGCCATTGTTGTCAAGTGAAAATACTTGCCGAAAACAAAATTTAAAGATACAGGAAACAGAGTTGTCTTCCGGTTTCTGTTAATAAATTGTTTGCGGTGAGTGTCTATGAATTGGGGAATGCACTGTATACAGTGTACAGTATTTCGACTGGCATGACATCGGGCGAGATATCTAATATCGTTTTTTTTTTTAATTATTTTAAATAATTTAAAAATCAAAATTAACAACACATGTCTAAATCTACAAATTAATGTCAATTTTCACACAACTTTACGGCACAGCTGCTACATAGATCAAATGGTTTATGATAAGCCAAAAATTAATAATTTAATCCTTTAACTCCTGTAAAAATCAGACAGTCTCTTGTATAATTCAGGTACAATGCTAATGATTCAATTCAGGTGACCGATTCAAGAGATAACTGGTTACCTAGTGGCCTTGCAAATGACTGCAAAATCAATCTCCTGGAACCATAATCAGGAGAGAGATTCTTCTATCCCTCCAAGTTGCTGTGTTTCGAGGTCTGCTAAACTTACCTAACAATCTGGATGCCCAGTCTGTCCTGAAGGAATCTCTTCAGTAATGGCGGGTCTCCTGAGTTGTCGGTGGTCAGAGGGTTGTCGTGGATCACCAGCTCCATCAACATTGGCCACGCTGCCACGGCCAGTAATCCCTCCTCATCCTCAATCTGGAACAAAAAACAAATTACTTAACAGGAGCGTAACTTGGACGGGATCTGCTTGGGTTTGAATATGAACCTAGCGGACCCTTTTTTCTCCCATCCCTAGCCATGCAAGACAGGCGTATTCCATGACATCAGCCCATGCGGAATAAATCGGTCTTGTATGACCACGTGACTTCTGTTGTTTGGGCTGATATTAACATTGGGTGACATCACGTAAACGGCAAAATAACGCAAGAAATGCTTTTTCTATTTCATAAAAACAAGAAAACTTGCTGTCATAATGAAAGTATACTACCATTTTCAGTTTATACTTTTAGTATAAACCATTTTCGGGTACGATCTTTTCAATGGTTATGATTATTTTATTGTAAGATAAAAAATAAAAAATGTAGGTTTTTCACATTTTCCCAAAATGCTTGTTTTTCATCTAATGGATGGGAGAAAAATAATCCTCCATTATATATCCATGTGGGACAGGGCTAATCCACTCTCGGGTACATAATATGATGTCAGGGACTCGGCAAACCTTGTCCCTGACAACAAATTATGTACCCTCGGGTGGAATAGCCCTGTCCCACATGGATACATGAAGGATTCTTTTAGTTTACATTTTCCCTGAACACCTATATTAATAGCTTAATATTACAATGTAAAAAATTGTTTTAATTTCAGCCTACGCCCCTACTCGAAAAATGTTCATATTGCAACAAAGAGTTAAATTGGTAAAATGCCTATACTTGGCACCAACCTCCATAATTGTCAATTACTTCAGTTTGGCTTCACATAAAAAGGAAAGGAAAAGTGTTTTGGAAATAAAAGAAGGAAAAAAGAACGTTGTGATATAAATAAACCAGCAATATTTACCCAAAGTGTAGAATGGCTTCTGCTCGTGGAGTTTGCAATTGTGGACAAGAAAAAGAGAAACCCTGAGATACTGCATCTCAGACAGATAGACAGTGAAATATTGGGCTTAGACCCAAAACTCACCGACACTGGGTCTGGCACGTCTGGTGCTGTCAAAATATAGTGCATGTTCTGTCATCTACTGCCAGATATGTGCTAGCACAGACAAGTGTGTTTTGTCACATTCAATTCAGTGACTTTCTTTTTCAAATGGTAATAGACTTGCCAGACCCAAACCAAGGCCCAGATCCAGTATCTTTTAGGCCTAAGATCATGCAAAATTGACAGCAGTGTAAACAAAATATCATCAAAATTTCAAAACAAATTTTTAAATAATATTATGTGGGCTGTCTGTCTACAAGAGATGTTAATGGTTCGCTATTAGTGGTTACTAATGTAGTGGCCTTACATCTCTTACTTTTTAAATAATATTATGTGGGCTGTCTGTCTACAAGAGATGTTAATGGTTCGCTATTAGTGGTTACTAATGTAGTGGCCTTACATCTCTTACTTTTTAAATAATATTATGTGGGCTGTCTGTCTACAAGAGATGTTAATGGTTCGCTATTAGTGGTTACTAATGTAGTGGCCTTACATCTCTTACTTTTTAAATAATATTATGTGGGCTGTCTGTCTACAAGAGATGATAATGGTTCGCTATTAGTGGTTACTAATGTAGTGGCCTTACATCTCTTACTTTTTAAATAATATTATGTGGGCTGTCTGTCTACAAGAGATGATAATGGTTCGCTATTAGTGGTTACTAATGTAGTGGCCTTACATCTCTTACTTTTTAAATAATATTATGTGGGCTGTCTGTCTACAAGAGATGATAATGGTTCGCTATTAGTGGTTACTAATGTAGTGGCCTTACATCTCTTACTTTTTAAATAATATTATGTGGGCTGTCTGTCTACAAGAGATGTTAATGGTTCGCTATTAGTGGTTACTAATGTAGTGGCCTTACATCTCTTACTTTTTAAATAATATTATGTGGGCTGTCTGTCTACAAGAGATGTTAATGGTTTGCTATTAGTGGTTACTAATGTAGTGGCCTTACATCTCTTACTTTTGCTTAGTTAAAGTTTATTTTGTTTAACAACCCATTACAGCTTAATGATGTACTCATCATCGGTTATTGGTTGTTAAACATTTCGTAATTTTGACATATAGTCTAAGACGCACTCAACAAATATATGGTCTAAGCGGAAACCTGCTACATTTTCAATTAGTAGTATATTTTATATGCACTTTCTCACAGGACAGCACATACCATGGCTTTTGATATACCAGTCATGGAGCACCGATTGAGATGGGGCAAAAATAAAAACTATCAGAGAAAAGGTTCACCAAAGAGATTTGATCTTTCGACCCACGTGCCTCTGACGAGCACTCTACCAACTCCTTTGAAGAAAGGAAGGAAATGTTTTATTTAATAACGCACCCAGCACATTTTATTTGTGGTTATATGGCATCAAACATATGGTTAAGTACCACACAGATATATATATATATATATATATATATATATATAGAGGAAACCCGCTGTCGTTACTGCATGGGCTACTCTTTTCAATTAGCAGCAAGGGATCTTTTATATGCACCATCTCACAGACAGGATAGTACATACCATAGCCTTTGTTACACCAGTTGCGGAGCACTGGCTGGAACGAGAAATAGCCCAATGGGGCCACCAACTCCTTTGAAGTGTTCCATACCTTGTTGAAAGCCAGACTGATGTAGCGGAGTTCGGGAAAGGCACACAGTGACATAGCAGGCAGTTCCTCCATTCCTCCACCGTGATACGATACGTCGCCACTGCTGTTACCTTGCAGTGCGTTCATGCGTTCCGTGATGTTGCCCAGATTTAAACTGAGGTCGGCATTCAGAAGATCTGAAACAAGAAATACGCGGAATTTTTAAATGTTTCGAATACTACAGAGAAATTTGTCTAAATCAGACCCTGAACAAACCAGAACCCTGTCAAAACCAGCCGAGTTTTGTCATCCATAATTTTCTTAATTCTAAAATGCGATCCTCTAAACACCGGATCCTGTTTATATGGGATAAATATTAGGTCCCCAGCGTGATACGGTTTACATAGGTTTTACTGGATAAACTTAATTTGATGCCAACAACGGTTGCATCCACAGAAGTTTGTCTCAATACATGTTAAACAGGGTGTCTAACGTAAGTTTATTTCAACACTTAATTTAGACAATGAAGGAAGGAAATGTTTTATTTAACGACGCACTTAAAGGGACACACCCTAGTTACGGCTAGTTGTTAACCATTACGACGTTGTTTTTCGCTATTAAACCCATTTTTTCACAAATAAAATTGCACTTTACTTACCGTTTATTATTTAGAATATACATTTCCATTCCCCTGAAGTGTTTTTTGGTAATCCTGGTAATCCTGGTAATCCTGGTTTTTGTAATACCACAAAATACATTTTTCTTATTTCTTAAAAACGAACGCATGTTGGAGAAAAAACCGTTGAGCAGACAAGGTCTAATCTATTTTTAGACGGGATATTTCCATTTCAATGTCACAGACATTGGTATACCATGTGACCATTATCATTTTGGTTCGGTTTGTTTTCTCATGCACGGTTCGCGCAATCAACATCCGATTTGTTGTTGTTCATTTGTGAGATTTTTCTTCACAGTTCATGAACATTTTCAGTAACAATAAAGTTCAGACAAGTAAGTGTCTCAATACAAAACGTTACAAACCCTTAAAACCAATAATTTTGCTAAGTCTTACGATATCTGGAGAGGGGATACAACCAGGACAGAACAGATGGAACATGTCCAGGAGAGGTGAAAAGAACGCACCCCAAGTCTGTGCGCACTCTGTGAAATTGGTCGTGACGTAGGCATTGTTCTGCTTCGAGCGACATCTACCGGTGACATCAGAATACTAACTTTCAAAATTATTTCAAGCAATTGGGACATGGGGATTCCCATGGTATTTATCGATATAAAACCTGCTTTTTCACTCCATTTGATAAAAACGTGATCTAAGTGTGTTACAGGTCTGTAGATTAACCAAATTATAATTTATTTTCGCTGGATGGAACTAGGGTGTGCGGCTTTAACACATTTTATTTACGGTTATATGGCGTCAGTTAGACAATGAAGACAAATCTGCTGTTTTCACACAGAATACTCTTACTGAAAAGCAGAAAGGGATGTTTTATATTCACTTTCTTATAGAAAAAACCAGTTCAAACAAAAGCCTTTGACATACCAATTATGGAGTGTGGTTGGGATGGAGGTAAAAACGAGTTCATCGAGGGTGAATCACCTTGCACTCATCATACCTCAGGTGAGCGCTCTACCACTAAGCTACACCCTGCACCCAAACTTTAAATGGATAAAAACACAAAAATCAGTTTTAAAACGACTCCATCCCAGAGTGTGTGCACTGCTAGCTCGAAAGGGGGAGGTGTAAGACCACATATACAGAATTTCATCCACTTCATGGGGGATTCTCATGAGTGGATGACCCCACATGGGCAATGATTACCCAGAAGACACTGCAGGTTTTCTGCAACTAGACTTGGGTGATACTGAGATATCTTAATGAATAAATGAATATTTAACAACACAACAGCACAAAATCACACATCAGCTATTGGGGGTGAAACAAAGATTTAAGATTTCTAAAATGACAGCAAGCATGGAGCACAGTCTTGTTAAGTAGTCTCATACCAAAAGAGAAATACTTCGGTTGCACCATTCATCATCATAACCTGTTTATGTGGTGATAACCTTAACAACAACAAATATTTCTGTCTCTTTGTTAAATGTTTTTGGTGTGTGTGTGTGTGTGTGTGTGTGTGTGAGTATCTGTTTGTATCTGTTTGTGTGTGTGTGTGTCTGTGTGTGTGTATGTATCTGTTTGTGTGTGTGTCTGTGTGCATGCGTGTGTGTGCGTGCATGTGTGTATGTGTGCGTGTGTGTGTCTGTGTGCATCCATGCGTGTCTGTGTGCATGTGTGCGTGTGTGCGTGCATGCGTGTCTGTGTGCATGCGTGCGTGTCTGTGTGCGTCCATGCGTGTCTGTGTGCGTGTGTGTGTTCTGTATGTCTTTGTGTTATATGTCTGTGGTGTGTGTGTATCTGTTTGTGTGTGTGTATCTGTTTGTGTGTTTGTGTGTGTGTGCGTGCATGCGTGTCTGTTTGTGTGTGTGTATCTGTTTGTGTGTCTGTGTGCGTGCATGCGTGTCTGCGTGCGTACATGTGTGTGTGTGTGTTCTGAATGTCTTTGTCTTTGTGTTATATGCTTGTGGCATCTTTTAAAAAACAAATAATAATAAACCAAATATTTTTAAAACTTACCATCACCAGTGTTTTCCTCACTAACCGGTTGTGGTGGTTCTGAATCTGTGACATCTTCTTTGATGACCGTTACTGCAACTGGCGCTTTATCACTTTCTGCCTCTTTAGTGTCTTCTGAAACCTTCCCTTCGTCTGCATTTGTGGGTGTGGCCTTTTTCCCAGAATCCTTGTGAGCAGCCGACCTTGACCTCTGGCTTGACCTGCCACTCTTTCGTGCGGATTTTGAAAACTTCTTTGGTGGTATACTTTCTTGTGTGACGACCTTCCCTTCTACAGATTTCAGCTGAGGGACGTAATACACCAGATTCTTCTCCATGTTCAGATGTTTCAATCTGTGTGAAAATATCATTCAGATTCATGACTAAAGTAGTGTCGGATATAGAATAAAACTGATTTTCGTCGATTATTTCTCTTATATTAAACTAACAGGTAAATATTTTATAAATATCTATTTAATGATACTCTACCTGATTTAGCATTTACTTGTTTGGGCTCTCACTGATATACAAGGTGGTGTTTACTCTTGAAATTAAAAGAAAGATGTCAGTAAACAGGTGATTTGTGACCTTTATTGGAACAGACTATAACACATTTTGATCTACATATGCCAGTTTCATTTACCCTCAAACAAACTTTTAATTTAAAACTGCAAGTTAACTGAGTATTTTCAATTGAAGCATAAATTATTAATTATTATCAGCATATTTAGTGAATAATCTTGGAATCACTTAAAGTTGCTATATCATAGTTATATGCGAGCATCTGTTTGTGATAAAAATTCTCCAACTAAAATATATTTTCTACTAGTAGATAAAATTATTTTGTTAGAATCATTTATGGGCATATAGTTGAAAGTGTAGTTGTTTAAATTTTACAGCAAAATTTAATGTTTAAAAAATGTATCTGCAATAGCTGTCATTATGCAACTTGGAGATAGTTCCTTTAATACACAGTACCTTTAATATCGGTATAATAGATCACACACAGTTTTTCAAAAAAGGTACTTAGAAATGTATACAAATATTTTGTTTTGAAAAGGGATAGGAGTAAACCATCATCAGAAGGAAATGGTTTATTTAACGACGCATTCAACACATTTTATTTACGGTTATATGGCGTCGGACATATGGTTAAGGACCACACAGATATTGAGAGAGGAAACCCGCTGTCGCCACTTCATGGGCTACTCTTTTCGATTAACAGCAAGGGATCTTTTATATGCACCATCCCATAGATAGGATAGCACATACCAAGGCCTTTGTTACACCAGTCGTGTTGCACTGGCTGGAGCGAAAAATAGCTCAATGGGCCCACTGACGGGGATCGATCCCAAACCAACCGCGCATCAAGCGAGCACTTTAACACTGAGCTACGTCTCGCCCCCAAACCGTCATCAGACAGTCCCTGACATATTGCAACAGCAATGAAATTGACACGTCGATCAAAATGTATTATAGTCTGTTCCAATAAAGGTCACAAATCACCTGTTTACTGACATCTTTCTTTTAATTACAAGAGTAAACACCACCTTGTATATCAGTGAGAGCCCAAACAAGTAAATGCTAAATTAGGTAGAGTATCATTAAATAGATATTTACAAAATATTTACTTGTCAGTTTAATATGAAAGACATAATTGACGAAAATCAGTTTTATTCTATTTCCAACACTACTATAGTAAGATCAAATAACTAACCTAAAGAGTTATTTAATTGCACAACAGAAGAGAGTGAGGTATGATATAACTAGTATTTTATTTTCATGCTTATATCATATTAATATTCAAGTACGCTGTCCTGAGCACACACTTCAGCTATCTGGATTATCTGTCCATGACAGTGGGTTAGTTGTTAGTTGCTGGTGGTTAATTAGAAATAAGTTGGTGTAGGCACCTTACACCTACCCATTAAGTTGTTAAAATTGCTCTGAGTGGGAACCGGTAACGGGATACGAACCCAGTACCTACCAGCCTTACATCTGATGGCTTAACCACTACACCACCGTGGCCCGTAGGACAGCACATATAAAACGTCTTTCATATACCAGGCATGGGGAACAGATAGGACAGAAAAAGATCCTGAAGGTTCCGCCAACAGTGGTTGATCCTGTGACTCACTGTACCTCAGGTAAGTGCTCTATGAATGATGACCTACATCCCACTCCACATTAAACAGTGATGAAACCTCACCTCTGTAAGCCAGCCAGTGCTGCAAATACTGTTACGTCCGATAACCTATTGTCATCAATCATTAATATTTCAAGCTTAGGATATCTGGCCTGGCGATATTTTCTGGAAGAAAAGAAAAAATAAACACCCATATTAAAATGTGTGTACTATGTTATGTCAACAATACTAGCAATTAACCATGGCAATCAGCAATGCTGTTTAGATTCCTGCAGTATTATAAAAAAAACATTGCAACATTTGTTTTTCTGTAGAACATTAAATTTTTCATTCACTTTCTTATTTACTTATTTTTTGTAATACTGACAAATTGAACTCCTCTATTAACTTCCATGAAAATTCCCATGGAGACCATTTTTTCACAGCATATTTTAATGCTGTGGATATTTTCTTATTTGCCAGAGGTGTATAAACAAAAAGTAACCTTGCAGTGACCTAACACTATGAAATTAAAGGAAGTCCTTACAAGACAAGTGAAATGCTATTATGAACACTCTATAAATTCTTTTTGTTGTTCAAACAAGTAGACAGGGCTTTAGATTACATCAAAGTCGAGGTGATAAACGTGGGGCACAAAATACTTATGCCAAAAATAATCACGCCCACATTAAGTACAAATGTGCTGATCTTGAAATATTTCATATTAAAACCACCGAAATGTTAAGTTGAATTAGATTAAAATAACTTGAAATGTGTTTCTCAATACTGACAACTCTCCAGCAGCTGTTAATGATGGTACGGAACTAAAACAAAGTTCCTGCGCTCAGAAATTGGTGCGCCCTGGAAGATGTACTCTATTAGCTCCACATTCAATGATGTACGTGATACGAATGCTGGTCAACTCACCCTAAAACAAACCCAACCCAGTGTTTGGTCAACTCGCCCCAAAACCAACTCTCCCCCTACCAACTTGCCCCAGTGTTTAGACAACTTGCCCCAAACTTTACTGTCCATAAATAATTGTGACAAAATAAAAAATGGAAGTCTCCAACTTTGATGTCATTTCATTTATTAATATTACAGTAAAACCCACTAAAACGACAACTTATTAAATGGTTTTATATTGGGGAGATTCTAGTATCGTATAAATAATATATTATAATGAACAGTCAAACCTATTGAAACGAACCCATGTTGATAACAATTTAATTAGCTTATTTGTATTTTATGTTGGTGTGGGCGTAAAGTTTTATGGATACCAGGTGGAACTGTATTTTGAAAACAAGGCTATATTTCTGTCTGAACTAATTGTGTTTACCGACATTCCTAAAATACATGTGGTTTTCAAGACGCAGTTTATTTCCAATGCGTAGTTAATTCTTACTGGTCAACAAAATTCCAATCCTGGTAGAGGTTATATAAAGACCAACAGTATTGTGATTCAGGGAGGAGAACTACGCTTCTTCTCCTCACGTCAAATTGGATATAAGTGTGCAAATAGTTTCTGTTTCGTTTTCCTAAATCGTTCGTTCCACGGAGTCGTCGGACGACGTCGTCGTTTGATGAGAAATGTGTTTGATTCGTGATTCTACGAAGTTGTTCGTTTGATACGACCGTTTGTGTGACGAAGCCATTTCTTAATGGAGTGGTTCGTTTGACGAGACCGTTTGGTTAACGGAACCGTCAGCGATGAGTTCGCTCAGTGATATCGTGAGGTGACTTCGCGAGTGTATTCGTTCAACGAAACCGTTCAACGGAGTCGTCAAATATCATTCGGGTGAAGTCGTTCGTTTTCGTGAGTCGGAGTCGGGGGAAACGATGCCGTTATGTGACCTGTCAACTCCTCTTCAAGAGATAAGATTTCCTTACAGCGGAATCGTCAGATTGGCGATACCGTTCTGCGAGCTGTCAGCTCTAACAATAAACATAACTTGCCTTTGGAATATGCTGTGAACTTTGATATTTTCTTCTACGGATTAAATAAACAGCAAATTATAAACATTCGCGTCTGTTTGGTGATTGAACATTTCTTTTGGATTATCATTTGGTTTCTTCTTTCTACTTATAAATAAAAGATCTTATGTGTTCACATGACTTATTCTTTTATTTAGATACGATATTAGTCTTCACTGTTTTCTTGATGGGATCTTAAGTTAACTTTATACCGGGTTAACAACGCCTTAGATCCGAAGTGTGTATCTATTGTGATGAGGCCAACTTTAATTTACTGAACACACGTTACTTGTATCATTCAGTGTTGTTGGATAAGGGAAGGCCCGTTACACTATTTTAACATTTGTGAGTTTGTCCCTTATTTCCTTAAAGGAATGATCAGACAAGGCTTTTGCACTGACTGGTGTGCATATTCAACAATAATTAATGCACATTATTGCTTAAAATGTTGGTGCATTAGTTTTTAAAAATGGTAATGATATAAGATGACTAAACAGTGTGGGGCGAGTTGACCAACCGCGTTGGGGCTGAGTTAGTTTTCGGGCAAGTTGACCTGCTCCCTGTGATACTATTAATAAGAGGTGGAGGAATTTACTACTAACTATCAAACATGGATGGCTATTACTCATGTGACTGTCAAAACATAAGCTGACTTTGTTTATTTAATCAATATGGAATGAAACTAAAATAAAACTTAGAAAAAACAACTCAGCAATTTTGTGTTACATTTTTTAAGTTGCCTTAGTCTGGGTTTTTTAATGCACTTTTGTATGTCTATCCGAATGCAATAATATAACCTAGCATTATTTTCATGAATTACAGTATATATAAGGCCCTGTAAGCAGCCAGGTTAGAAAAGTGTTCACCACAAGAGTGTGTTACTAAACATGTTTAACCACATTGTTATTAGTCATACCGTACCTATCTTGAGATATATACGGTAACGCCATGTCCGCTGGTAGAGAGGTGAAATTGTTGCCACTCAGATGCAGAACTTTGAGATTCTGAAGCAACCCAAGCAGCAACACATCTTCGTGAGACAGATTGTTGTAGGACAAGTCTAACAGCTGTGACAACCAATGATAAAATTCAATTTTAAAAACATAATTTAAATTTATATTCTAAAAACATTCAATACAACTCCAGTGGTGTGTTAAGGAGAACAAATATCCACAAACAAACTGGTGCCATAAACGACATAGTATGTACTATCATGTCTATGGGAAAGTACATATTAAAAAACAACTTGCTCCTAATAATAAAAAAAAGTAGTCATGTGTCATAGTGAAGTTATTGCCTATGATGACTATGTCGTAGCAATAACATCGCCTCGAAAATATGCCGCCAGAAGCATACAGGCCTGTGAATCCAGGAATTCTAAAACAAGGTGGGGTTTTTTTAAATCTTAAAACTAATGGAATACCATCTATCAAAAGTGTGCAGTCAATTCTTTGGGGGGAAAATGGGGTCCAGAGGATGCAGTCTTAGAAATTCTATTCAATATAATAGCATGTAACATAACGCAATTATAATTTAATTTATTTTTAAGGTTATATCACGGTTAGCTCTGGCACTCGCTAAATTCGCCAAATGCGAATTTAAAAACTGGCGAATTGTATTTTAATTTTGCAAAATAATTTTATGCAATTATTGCTGTTTTGTTAGAAAATAACTGGTTTTTTACAATTTTTAAAGTTTAATAAATAAGTTGGCGAAATGGTTCTGCTCACCGAGAGCTAGCTCTGATAATATACAATTATGGTTCAAACACAAAATCTTGGCTTTCTCTTTTCAGTGGTTTTCTTCTGGCAGACATTAGGACTAGTGCCTCTTAATAATGCCAGAAGTAAACCACTGAACACTCTCCGAATCTAAAGCTGATGGGAAATGACAGGCATGTGGCACAGATAGTCTCAAAAGACAAGCACCTGTTGTGGTTGGAGAGACAAGGACTGGGATGTAGAGGTGGATAGCAAAAGAAGTTGAAAGACAGAAGGAGCTGCCAGACCAGGAAGACGTATGATGGAATTCAGAGAGACAGGAAAGGGAGCCATGGAATAAAAATAATAACTTAAAATATGCATTTCCTTCATTGCATGACATCAAAGAAAGTTATTTAAATTAAAATCCCCTCTACCTCTAGAAGACTGAATGATCTGGCCCTGTACTTATAAAATTTTAAATCAAGACTAAAATCCTTAATAAATGTCCTGCCCGAATAAATAACATGTTGTATTAAGTCTGAGACTGTGCTGTATGTCCCGAGTCGGGAATTCAAAGGTTTTTAAGCATGAGCAGTATTCTCCTACTTCAAGATGAGGGAAGTCTGTCAGATCAATCTTCAAGCATCTCAAACCATTCAGCGGCATTTCCAATTCTCGAAGAGTCTGGAATCCTCGGAAAGCCTCTGCAACATAAAACACAGAAATTCTAAATTATTAAAGACTCAGATTTTTTTGATTTTTTTTCACTGAGTGAGATACAAATTCTCAACTGATTTTAATGCATTTCATGTATATCACACCAGTAGGAAAACATTATTACATGTACAATTTATAGTGTAGCAATCATTCACTTGACTGGTATAAGAGAAGTAACTGCACTCACTATTACTTGATGATGAAACTTACACTTCATTAACAAGTCTGCTGCCAGATTTGTACTTTGTACCAACACAGATGCAGTGTTGGTTTCGTCACATTTGATTCCGCACATTTCTTTTTTAACTGGTACCATACTCACCCGACCTTGACTCAGGCCCAGCTCCAGTATGTTTTTGGCCTTGAACTTAAAAGATTCAGCAAGGATGAACACCTACATCACACATGGAGCTGGTTGACAACTTACCAAAGGGAAGGTAATTTTCCCCTGCATTGACGTAAGCCACATTGTCAAAGAGAGCAAAGTCCTCTTCCTTGACCTCTGATATTTCTTTGCCAGCGATGTTAACAGAGCACAGATCGGACGGATCCTCTACGCAGCAGTGTTTCATCTGAAAACAACGTCATTAAAGGTACTTCGCCATCAAAAGGAAAGTATTTTTAACATGAAAAGTGACAATAATATACGTTGATATACGTACTAGTAATATACAACTTTAACGGAAAAAAAAAACAATCAGTTGAACGAATCCACTGAGGTGGTTCAATCCTGCAATGCAAGCACGTCAGGTGAGCACTCAACCGACTGAGCTAAATCCCACCCCTTTAAGTCTGGTATCCAATCTTGGTCAGTCAACAAAGAAATATCTGACAATTGATGAGCAACTATTTAACATTTCTGAATTGTGTAGTGATCTCTAAAACTTGCAAAGTGAATCATAACGTGATATTGAACAAAATGTTCCCTGTATTTGAGTTAAGAGTTTACAGGATTTATTTAACATAATGATATCCAACATCTTGGAGGTCAATTTATAAATATCCCATTGACTGCTCCAGAGATGACCTTGATATCAAAGTTGAACTGGGCAATGAAATTAACACTATACTATAGACTTATTTTTACCCAAGTATGTTTTAATTGAAAGACATGTTCAATTTTTTTAAGCCTATTTCTCTCAGACTATGTAAGAAATAAGACATTTACATGTATCTCCACAAGCGTATGAGACAGGGGGGGTGGGGTGGGGGTGGGGCAACTGCTACCCTAGTGCTGCTGCAAAACTTCAAATTTGGGCAAAACTGATACAGATATTCGGACAAAATGTGCTAACCTGAGACCTTTTTACCATGTATTTCCAACATTCTACCCTCATAATTAGTTGTAATCCCTATACAATTGTGTAGTGATTCATTTAGCCAGCCTGCCACCCCACCCCCCCCCCCACCCCCCACTTACAAAAATGGGAGCCCGTACGCCTGTGTATCCCCATTATACACCATTTACTAATATCTTAAGATTCATTTAAAAATGTTTCCACCATTTTTTGCTCATCAGATACATTTTGAAACAACTTAAAAGATAAGTGGTATCTAACAGGGGTTTTTTTCATACTCTATATCCTGATTGTATATATTGAAATTAATTCTACAATTGAACTGCATTACTTGTGGCATTGTTGGATCAATGTTTTTCATCACTGGTAGTAAAACATACCAAAAAGAATCCATCCAGAGTGGGGATATCATCTTCTTCATCTTGTTTGAATTTGTCAGCTGTCAGCTTGGTTCCCTCTCGTTCGCACCTTTTACGTTCCTCTCTAATTTGCGAGTATGTTTTGGGACGACTGCACAGAATTGCTTTGAAACGTTTTCGTTGCTCGGCTTGATAAGCTGTCAGCCAGGCTCCATCACCTATATATTTTTAAAATAAATTTTAAAAAAGAATACAGTGTTTGTTTAACGACACCATAGCATTTTCTTTAATTAGCCACCTTGATCCTTTGAAATTGGGCAATGCATTTCATGTACTTTGACAAATTTAAAAACAGCAATTCTCCAACTATAATCTTTTTAAAAATAAAAAAATGTAGACATTAATTTACTAGATTTTAGGGTATGTAATTTTACCTTTCGTACCATGATATGGCATCAGACATATGGATAATGACCACATGAATAATGAGGAAGGAAACACATTGTCATGGGTTACTCTTTCCAATTAGCAGCAAAGGATCTTTTATAAATGCAGCATCCCACAGACAGAATAGAACATACCACGGCCTTTGTTACACCACTTTATATTTATGGGATGATTGAAAAGTACAATAACCAGCTGGCCCGTAAACAAACCTGCTACATTTCTAGCTCAACCATATAAAAATAAAATAATATAGCATATTTTATGCACAGGCCTTTCCAAATTTATTCAAAATAACATATTAAATTAAAAAACAAAATGAAAGAAGTGTTACTATAACTAAAAAAATGATGACGAACTGTGTGCTGTTTGAATATTAAGGTCGACGACAGTCACTCTTCACACCCTTGTTTTGGCTTCGTACATAATCAATATAGCGTATCTCACCGTAATTTCAACTGAAATCCATATTTCATAAAAGGTACAATTTTTTAATAACAAAATTTTCTTCAAACACATCCAGGTGCATTAATAATGTTCAAAGAAATAAATTTCAAAAGCAATTTTGCATTGGAATTTTTCCAGCGTTCTGAAAACGGAAACGTCATGTACCCAGTTTAGTGTTAGTGTAAGGAGATGTAAAGTGACGTCACTGAGAAACTGACGTCATCCAAATTCATAATTAGCTGTATTATTACAATGCTTTGCCACATTAAAATAAAAACTGGTCTACTAACCTTGATCCCTGTCAAAATTCTATAACCAGCAGATGACGCTGTTTACAGGTCAGTATGTTCTTATTTTTCATAATTCTGGACAAAATATTAAGTTTAAATTTTAATAGATGAAAGAAATAAAAAGTATGTTTAATTAAATATATCATATCAAAAAATTACCATTGGATATGTTTCACTTATTGTGTACGAAGCCAAAACAAGGGTGTGAAAAGTGACTGTCGTCAACCTTAGGGATTGCTGAAGTTTAGTTGAATGTGGGTGCTGTTATTACCAATACAGTAAATTAATTAAATGATACCTAATACAATGTGTGGGGTCTATAGACACAGCACTTGATGTCATCAGACACAGACAAGTTTAAAGCAGTATGTTCTACACCTATCAGCACATATAATAATCAAAGACCTCACGCAATTAGAAGACCATCGATTTTATGATACTCGACAATATCATTTTGTTTTTATTTATTTAGCTTTTGATGAAGACATGGGATTACAAATACAATACAGCGAAAGTGTCCGTGGATGGCTAATAGCATGAATATACCATCTAGGTTCTGCCGGTAAAAACTCCGCACAGGGAAACAATTGGAAGTAAAAGTAGATGCCCCTTCATCATATCTCACTCCAGTGGCCGCCATATTGAAACATCGCTACGGCAACCGCATTCGGAAATCGTCGAATGCGACCATACGCATGTACGAACATACCCGAGGATTTTGCCAATGGTCTCACTACATAAAATGTATGTTACCTCAATGAACATGTTTTATAACCTCATTTAATTTTATTCCAAAACATTTACATCTCAATTTATTGTTTTTGTTTTGTTTGTTTGTTTGTTCTTTTTGTTTGGGGTTTTTTGTTTGTTTGTTTTGTTTTGGGTTGTTGTTGTTGTTTGTTTTGTTTGGTTGGGGGTTTTTTGGTTGGGTTTTTTTTTTTGGGGGGGGTGGAGGGTTGGGGTTTTTTTGGGGGGGTTGGGATGGAAGGAAGGAAGGAAATGTTTTATTTAACGACGCACTCAACACATTTTATTTACGGTTATATGGCGTCGGACATATGGTTAAGGACCACACAGGTGTTGAGAGAGGAAACCCGCTGTCGCCACTTCATGGGCTACTCTTTTCGATTTTATATGCACCATCCCACAGACAGGATAGTACATACCACGGCCTTTGTTACACCAGTTGTGGAGCACTGGCTGGAACGAGAAATAGCCCAATGGGTCCACCGACGGGGATCGATACCAGACCGAACGCTTTACCACTGGGTTACTTCCCGCCCCCTTTTTTTTTGGGGGGGGGGGTGGATGGCGTTCGTTTTGTTTGTTTTTACACATAATTATTATAAAACAATTTAGAATGTTTGTAACCAACTCTGGTCATATTAAAACAATTTCTACAAACGTGAAGCTACATGTTTGTGAACAGTCGGGAGTAAAAAATAATTTTTAAAAATCGCCTTCCTCCGCTTCGGACACCTATTAGACAGGTGGCAAGGGAAGCAGTTGCACCTTCAGCAAATTTAGAAAATGTTCCCTGTCTAGTTTTAAAATGTTCTTTTTGTCCACCTGGGAAACATGAGACTGTCCATTAGGCTACTGTACCCCGGATCTTTTTGTCCTGTCATCCCATATATTTTAAGCTAGGTAAAGGGGTGAGACGTAGCCCAGTGGTAAAGCGCTCGCTTGATGGGCGGTCGGTCTGAGATTGATCCCCGTCAGTGGGCCCATTGGGCTATTTCTCGCTCCAGCCAATGTACCACGACTGGTACACAAAAGGCCGTGGCATGTGCTATCCCGTCTATGGGATGGTGTGTATAAAAGATCCCTTGCTACTAATGGGAAAATGTAGCGGGTTTCCCTGTGTCAGGAATGACCAAATGTTTTACTTCAAATAACCGATGATTTATAAATCAGTGTGCTCTAGTGGTGTCGTTAAACAAAACAAACTTTAACTTTGACTTTAAGCTAGGTACGGCCTTAGTGAAATGGACATTCTTTTACTTCTGTACATTCTCCATATAACTATGACTATATATAATGGCTATATATTTTGACGTTATCGTACTTTTTTCTTCTTTTTCTTCTATATATGGTTTCAAACCAATCACTATGTATTTTGACATGGATTACAAGTAATATTATGAGTAGAAGATGGAAATACATGGTGAAAAGTTTCCCCAGTTCATTTTGCCCAAACATCTATGTCGTGTTTACCCGAAGACGAAGACTTACTCCAGCACTAAGGGTGGCCAATTGACCCCCTGACCCCATGTCTCGTACGCTTTTAAATGTATGCTTGTATTTCTAATGCGAATAAAGCTCTGATTCTTAATACATTGGTATTTGACAGCGGTATGGCTCTTAATACATTTAGAATATATGTAACATCATGCATTATTCTAATGTGACCCTACCATACCCTATCATTCAGGTATTCTGTCCGACGGGCGTGTATTGCGAAATCTAAAACACCATTTATATATTAGTGTAGCACTATATATAACTTGTTAACAAGCCATGTCCTTTGGCCAAAGTATGTTTGTTAAATGATTTTTAAATATAATAGCCTATTCAAGGTATTCACTTAAAAGAGTTGTGTTTCATACATAAACGATGATGTGTGAACAATTATGCACATTAACCCAACCCACCTCCATTTTAAAATGAATGCAAGAGAAGTTCCATACTTGCTGTGTTCGTGTAAGATAAATATTTTATTGACAATACAAGGTTGTGTAGCAATCGACTGGACTCGTCAAGCAAAGGTGTTTGAAATTTCGCAATCCTTGTTCATTATGCTAGCACTAAATAGAACTATACTTCGCCCCAATATACTAGGAATAATCAATGTACCAAAACAGTGAAACCTTAAAAGTAGTTCAGTAGATTTTGCTATACTGTCAACTCTTCTCCGCTTCTTGTAATTATATTTAATGTGTCTAATATTACGTTTCTAATATTATATGTTATATGATATATTGTAATTATTGACAGAGAGAGAGAGAGAGAGAGAGAGAGAGAGAGAGAGAGAGAGAGAGAGAGAGAGAGAGAGAGAGAGAGAGAGAGAGAGAGAGAGACGCGAAGAGCGGTGAGAGAGGGAGGGAATCGGGCAGACAGGGAGGAGGGATCTCCAGGTCAAGTAAAAATCGATCACCAAATGATTAGTACTTAGCTAGGCTATTAATACCCGTATCTGAGATTTCGCAATCCTAAAGTTCATTATGTTAGCACTAAACACATCCCTACTACGCATCAATAGACTGGGAATAATAATAAGACAAAAACCGTAAACTCTTGAAAATGGTACTATAATATATAGATTTTTCTCCTATACTTTTTGTCCATCTATGTTCCTAGCATTATATAATATTGTAATTAATTAGAGAGAGAGAGAGAGAGAGAGAGAGAGAGAGAGAGAGAGAGAGAGAGAGAGAGAGAGAGAGAGAGAGAGAGAGAGAGAAATATGCATGTTTTATAGTTTTATATGATCGACTTTTATTTCGAGATACATTTGTTTTCTTTTCATTCCACGTCCTCACCCCCACCCCCACCCACTAGATTCTTATATTTAACTTTTGCTACGACCATTGTCTGCTTTTATCTGTCTGGTTAAAACTAAACAGTTTCTGTCATTCCCCTTGGCATCCTTTGGAAGATTTGACGCCATCCCGCATTTTGGTAAACTTTCATCGCAGACACAAATGTTTATGCTTATGTATCTATATATTGATAAGGAATTGCCAGCAGGTTTTAAAACTGATTAAAACTGAAAAATTTAGAACTGACCATCATTTGTTTTTTCACGTGACACGCAGTTCTTCGGTCTTCATAAAAAAAATATAAGCACGGGGCCTGATCTCATTTACAACCCCATACCTCACCTCCTGCTCCAAGCGAATTTTCTGGGGTGTTTTTTTATCAAAATATTTTCCAGGAGAACATAACCCGATCCCCTTAAAAAGTGCACACGCCAGTCTACCCCCCGCTTCCCCACCCACCTCACTCTGCACAATGAATGCCTGCACACGCGCCTGACTAATGTAATTAAAGGGACGATATCATGAGTTGGAAACCATTTTAAAAGGTTTTCGGCAAATAAAATAGTGTTACATTATTAAGAATATACAATTTACTTCCTTTTTTTTCAGCGTAGAATATTCATATCTCTGTAATCATTGCAGTTCTGGACATCTTCATGTTTTGTAGTCCTGATCCCCCACCCCACCCCTTGCTTCTGACGCCTATGACGATCGATCTTGAAACTCAAAGCGAGTGCACCACCGCAGAACGTCCCCAACCCCCCCCGCCCCCCCCCCCCCCCACCACCACCACCCGGAGGTGGACGTAGCTAGTAATCGTAAGCCTAAAGCGTTGCCTGGTGTGCAGCCGGTTTGGATCGATCCTAGTCGTTGGGCCCATTGGGCTATTTCTTGTTCCAGTCAGTGCTCCATGACTTGTATATCAACGGCCATGGTATGTGCTATCTTGTCTGTGGGATGGTGTAAACTAAAAGATCCCTTGCTACTAATGGGAAAATGTTGTGAGTTTCCTAAGACTATGTGTCAAAATTACCAAAATGTTTGACACCAATGTGTTCTCAGTGGCGGATCCAGAAAATCAATTTAAGGGGAGGGGCAATGACATGTGGCCAATGGCTACAAACGTTCCCAAAGGGATTCCTCGGATAGACACGCCACTTGTTTTAGTGGTGTCGTTAAACAAAATAAACTTCTAACTTTCTACCGCGGAGCATCACCTCGTCTAGGTACTACGTTTACTAAAAATTTCGTAATATAGTCTTCAGTAACAAATTTTACATTGAAATCATAGTTTAAACGGACGTTCAAAATATTGAGCTTGAATTGTCAGACTTGAATGGATATTATCTGTTAAAAATTGAGGCCAATGGAAGGTGTTTCATTAGTCCATATTTATTTTGTTGTTGACGGACTCATGTGTAAGTAGGCCTAGGTTTTTTAATTTTATAAAATGAAAAAGTGGTGGGGGTATAATTTTATTAATTAACTTTTTTCTCTCTCTCCCAACTTTACAGTATGACGCCATATTCATTTATAGGTACACCTTGGCGACAAGTATACGTAATTTTTAACCAATGAAAATTATAAAATGGTGTGACGTCAGGGGATTGCGAAATCCCCGTAATAAAGTCACTGCGCACCCTGAATTGTATCATTTACAGCGAATAAATCAAGAATAAAACCAGCAAAGAAGTGTTCATTTTCATTTTCAATGAACAGAACTGAAACATATAGCAGAAACGAAGAGTGCGCTTCCTCTGAGCGATACTACAGCACAGAGAAAGAAAAGCGTTCCCCACGTGGAAGTCCCGTTTCTGACAGATCGAATTGTCAGGACAAACGAGGTCATGGGTCATCTAGAAATAGCACCCAATCGATTCCGTATGAAACCGACAGGTAAGGCGCGCGAAGTAGAGTAAAAAGTTTAAAATAAAATAAAATAAAATAAAAGAACATTAGATTAGATTAGATTAGATTAGATTTAGAATAGATTTAGAATATAATTGGAATATAATTTAGAATAGAATGAATAAATAAAATAGGGTAGCGCTACATACGATTTAGAACTGATCAATATTATTTTAGGTATTAAAAAAAGTATATCACTAATTTAAATAAGTCCATGACAAAAAGAGAAGAAAATTAAGAAAAAATATAAATAAATAAACATGGATATCAATGCATTATTTTTAGTAGGCTAACGGTTATATTAGAGTAATGATCTTATTGTAAAAGTAAAGTTTGTTTTATTTAACGACGCCACTAGAGCACATTGATTTTTAATCTTATCATCGGCTATTGGACGTCAAACATATGGTCATTCTGACACTGTTTTTAGAGGAAACCCGCTGTCGCCACATAGGCTACTCTTCTTTACGACAGGCAGCAAGGGATCTTTTATTTGCGCTTCCCACAGGCAGGATAGCACAAACCATGGCCTTTGTTGAACCAGTTATGGATCACTGGTCGGTGCAAGTGGTTTACACCTACACATTGAGCCTTGCGGAGCACTCACTCAGGGTTTGGAGTCGGTATCTGGATTAAAAATCCCATGCCTCGACTGGGATCCGAACCCAGTACCTACCAGCCTGTAGACCGATGGCCTGCCACCGAGGCCGGTCTTGATCTTATTGTAATGGTCGGGGTCGGGATGTAGCCCAGTGGTAAAGCGTTCGCTTGATGCGCGGTTGGTCTAGGATCGATCCCCGTCGGTGGGCCTATTGGGTTATTTCTCGTTCCAGCCAGTGCACCACGACTGGTGTATCAAAGGCCGTGGTATGTGCTATCCTGTCTCAATGGGCCCACCGACGGGGATCGATCCCAGACTAACCGCGCATCAGACGAACGCTTTACCAATGAGGTACGTCCCGCCCCTCGTATGTAAAGGTGACGCATTCTGGAGTTTGTCATGATCCTTAAAATCTGTCTTGTTTTATTTGTTTGTCTGCTTTTTGTTTTGTTTTGTTTGTTTGTTTTTGATTTATTTATTTCGCATTTATCCTCATTGTCAGTTTACACCTTTATATAGTTTATTTTTTGCATCTTAAGTTAATAAATAATATGTATTTTAATTAATGAATTTATCATTAACTTTTGAGACAATTTTTGTTTGCTTTGGTGGGTTGTTTATTACTTTTTGTTCAGTGACACTTTAAAATGTATATTGATAAAATTAATTTTACATGTTCTTCAATATCGTATCTTTACGATAAAATTATACCAATGTTTTCATGGGTAGCCTCCTAAAAAAGAACCCATTTGGCCGCACAGTCAAAAATTCCGGGCAGAAATATTATTAACTTTGTTTATTACTTTACTCTGATTGCTAATGGAGCTGAATTGTTCGAGTAGGCCTACGAGTGATTGACATTTCCACTCCCAAAATAGTGACGTCACACTCCAGAAATGGCGAACCCACTTCATAGATGTTCAACAAACATGTGGTGTATTCATCCGCGGTTTAACTGAAAACGATATTAGATTTAGTTTGTAATAAAGTTAGTAATACATGTTGTCATAAAGAATATATATTAATACCATGGTTTATTTATTAAAGTCAAAGTTAAATAAATGCCGCCTAAACTGAATAATGAAATATAAAGTTGCGTAATCGTCAAGTCTTCCGCTGAGTAATGGGGCTTGAGGTCCTTCCTTTTATCGCTGAGCGAAAGAGAAAGAACATGTCATTTAACAGTGAAGAACATGGGTGAGGATTTTTGGGTTTAATATGGCAGAGTTATTATTGGAACTTAGTTGATATACAGATGAGTGAATTAACTACAAAATAACGGCAAGGAACTTGAATTAGGTCTCCGACTTCGATCTGAATTTCGATTATTATGTTGACAATTTCTCCGCCTCCACTGAAAGATGGCGGTCTTTCGCGCACGTGTGTCATTCACGAACATATGTTTAATTTTTCATTCAGGCTTCGAAATTCGGCATTAAAAGGACAAATCAATAATTAAATTTCTTAATACATGAAGTGAAGGAATCAAGATACCTTCGGTGGATATTAAAAAGTACTAATTGACTTAGCGACCTTTTTTCTTTCAATTTAAAAAAAAAAAAAAAAAAAAATCGATTGTATCATCCAGTTCCAATAAAATCTAAGACTACGAATAATACTAAAGCAAGGGAATGGAAAAAATTATTAAAAAAACCATATAATGTATTTTTATTCCAAAAATTGCTACAATATAACTTAAATGTGCAGAATTATGAGAATAGGCCAATGATGAATAGGTGGAAGTAGCCAGCTATTTCTCCTTTGTGATGGGTTATATAAATATATAACATAATCAGGTGAAAATTTATGTCTAAAGAGAACATTTTAGTAGTTGATCTTAAAAATAATTGAAACAACAGCTGGCCAATATTGACAATCGGGAACACGGTTTTACACATTTAGCCCGAGAGCTAGACAGTTATTTGGACAGTTGCGGTTATGATCACTCTGCTGTCAGAGATAACTGTAGTGTATAGCGAAAACACGGAATGGCTGCCTACCATACCTTAGGAAAAGGTTCCTGCTCTAATACAACAATCATCTGTTTGATGCTAAATATCAGTACATTGATCATTTTCGAGTTTGCCAATAACAAATATTTTACATCAACTATTAATACATGTGCTACAGGAAAAACCCTTCAGTACTAACATATTTAACCGGAACATTATTTCAATTTCATTAAATAAATGCTATTTTATTAGAAAATAACTGGGTTTCTGCCATTTTTGAAGTTTTAATAGGTCATTTGGCGAAATTTTCTGCTAACCCAGACTGTTGGCAATATCGTTCCACTCTGTACTGTCCTTTTGAAAGAGTGAATGGCACTGATTTGGAATTGGTTGTTTTCATGTGGTGAACACGTTGATTTCCAGGGACTGTAGTAGCACTTTTGAATGAGTATGTCATTCACCCTTAAAGGACAGTACAGAGTGCAATACTCTCGATGCAGTACCAAATTTGCAAGATTCTGAAATCATGGCGGGCAACTGGTATGTTGTTGAATATGACCAGGGGTCTAATTTTATGCTTTTCCGTTATTCCGCAAATAGTTAATTTCGAAACAGAATAGTAAAACAATTCTTCCAATATTCCGTCGTGAAAATAAAGCATGGAATACCGAAAATCGCCTTGACTATTCCAAATGCGCCTTTTCTGCAGAACAAATACTCGCGCTACTAAGACCTTTCTCATGCACTTACCGTTACAAAATAAAGATCATTATTTGCTATTTATTAACTCTTAAAAGTTTGAAACCAGTATGTCAGCAGAAGTTTGTGGTTGCACATAATAGTACTTGTCGTTTCTAATAACCACATTGCTATTATGGTCAAAGATTGCAATTATAGACGGGGGGAAAGCATTTTGTTTTTGCCAGTTGTCAGATATGTAGATAATTTACTTTAAAATTTAAATAAAAAAATGGCTACTTTAGAAAATATATTGGCCAGATATTTTATACCCACTTCGTATAAAAATAGCAATTGGCTAATTTGGCAATGAGCAGGGTGACCTCTGTATGTGTGTGTGTGTGTGTGTGTATATATATATATATATATATATATATATATATATATAATTTTTTCATTGTACAAGTAGTTATATCTATTGGTGCGAAGCAGCTAAATATTACTGATTTGATACTAGTATTGGATTCAAACAGTTAACAATATATGTTAAATTGCGTATTAAATGTATTGTCTGGGGATACCAGAATTTAATTTTGGATACCAGACTTCAATAACCCAGTATCCCAGTGTTTTATTGTGAAGTTAAGTAACAGTGTCGTCCAAGTTTGTTGCGATGTTATTTATGAATTTCATTTAAGTGGGATACTAAATTCTCAGGTGGGATACCAGATTTTGAAATGTTAGTATCCAACTGGGATACTGCCCCAAAATTTACATTCATCGGGGTATGAACAAAAACCAATCATCCGCAAACTGAATTAGCAAAGCCGTTTACACATAAATTAGCAGATTATTTTTTGGTTCTTGCCTCCGTAAGTGTAAATGAAATAAGACAAATCTTTAATTGAATTTGAAACCCATTAAAAGTTTATATATTATTTTGAACAAAAATTTCTTCTTGAACAACTCAATAAGACATACATTCCCTGACATTTCTTTTACGTGCATTGAAAAATATCTAATGTTGCTACCGCTGGACCAGTGGGATGAATTTAAATTGTAATGACAGTGTTTGAGATTAAAAAATTTGGGCAGTATCCCAGTTGGATACTAAACATTTCAAAATCTGGTATGCCACTTAAATGAAATTCATAATTACATTGTAACAAACTTAGATGACACTGTTCTCATTCCCAGTCTATTCCTACATTGTTATTGTTCCAGTGTAGCATTAGACTGGGTACGAGCTTGAAAATATTGTGACTCATAATATTAAACTTACATGTTAGTGAATAATACAAATACTACAAGAGTAACCTTGAAAAAGATAAAATTTAAAACTCATCACATGTATGGGAATGTGTGTATATTAGACAGTACTTGGTGACCATCTAAATGTTGAAAATTGACATTCTATTGCATAGGATACACTAACCGTATTCACACACAAACAGTTTGCCTAGTGGACACTTACTAATACTAATACATGTGCAAGCAACTTGTAAACTGCAGATTAGTAATCAATATAAAGATGTTGGCATTGACAATACATGTACGGCCAGTTATGTCATTACTAATTCTCTTAAATAATCTGTAATTACAACAGTAGGCATTACCCAGCAGATTGTGTGTGTTTAAGCTGAACATGTGCATGCATGCAACTTTCAATTTGTAGGAGAGTCCATACTTGCAGGGATGGCATTAGACTTAACGTTTTTGTATTTGTATCGTTCATGCAGTGTATTAGCTCATGCAGTGTATTAGCTAACTCCATGTATAAGCCGACCTCTTAGTTTGACCCTAAATATAAAGTACAAAATCATCAGCCTTGTGTATAAGCCGAAGTCATCTTTTGTCCAGGTGTACATAGTATTGATTTCAATAATACTGTCAACAAATAGATTTGTGCTTTTCTTTTTCGTTATATTTTCTTCCTATTTAATTATATTTTCTTCCCATTTAATTATTACAGACACCAGAGTTCTCGCTGGGTGAAAATTAAAGGAGGGCGGCGTGCAGCACCACACCCTTGAAAAAAAACCTAACGAAAAGCTAAAAATTTTTTTTACAAAAAATGGGGTGGGGGTGGGCCTTGGTGGTTACCATTTTGTTGTGTGTTTTGGTTAGACTTTGTGGGAAAACATACTCCTTATTTTGATTACAAAGTGTATACGAAATACAAGCAGACTCGTCTTTTAATTGAACCGAAGATGTTATCGGTCTGATATTCACTGGCAGTTACGGTTTTGCTGGACCGATCAAAGTTTTAATATTATTATTTTAATAAAGATTTCAAAATATACGAAAAACAAAAAAGACATTTGTGTGATCCCCTAATGTCGAATTTTTGTTTTGTTATTCCCATCTTCATCGAATGAATCGATCGCTGTGATAAAATATTATCGCCAACTGATAAAAAATAGTTTTGTTTTTTTAGTGGCGGTGTATATATTATTTGGCACCCAAGATGAATGATTTTAAGCCAAACACTACCACTTCCGTTGATTTTATAAGCGGTGATATCCCCCCAAAATGAAAAGTTTACAATATGTTATAAGAACTGCTGAATAAACAGAATGACAGAAATGACAGAAAGTAAAAATCGTCAGTTACAATCAATTATAACTGTAACTGAGGACAAAATATCTGACGACAGTTAGTGGAAACAAAAGATAGAGTGACCGTTCTGATCATGTGACAAATTTGGCGCCAAATAAGTGGGGGGTTTTAGTCGGAGATTGCTGAATCCATAACAAATTAAAATGTTTTCATTGCTCAAATAAAATATAACTTTTATTGTTTGTATTAAACATACAAATGAATACAGGTATTGGACAAAATAGAGGCTGTTAAAAATACTATTAAATTATGTTACGATAACTGTCGTAAATGTTTTGTTAGCTTTTTCGTACACAACGCAGCTTGTTTCCTTTGATGTCCAGTGCAGACTGATCGTTGTTGTTTTTTTATGCGTGAAAAAAGAGTGTGCATTTGGAAATAGCGGAGATAGGTGCTGGAAAATATAGTATGACGCAGAAAAATAAAGGAGGGCGGGGAACGTGAAAGGAGGGCGGCAAAATGCAATAGCATGGCGGGCCGCCCCGCTTAAATGGAGCAGCGAGAACACTGGACACAGTAATCGTTATCGCAATGCTAATGTCTTCCATGCCGTGCAAAAATAATTTAGCACCGATAAATCATAACAATAAAATAAACAATTCAAGCTGTAACAACAACATGAATCTCACTACACATAAGAAATTTAATTATTCACTGGACAGTAAATAATAAACTCGTTGAGGCATGTTTAATCTGTTTTCCCATCCACACACAAGCAAACAATTCTGTGGTCCATGGCTGTTGTTACACAAAATCGTGTGATCCAATCAAATAAGAGCTTACAAAATGATATAGACAGGTGTCAAACAAAAATGGCAGAACACGTTTTTACCATTGATATGACAATAAAACGAGTAATTTTTATTATTATTCAAACTATTAAGGGCGGGACGTAGCCCAGTGGGAAAACGTTTGCTTGATGCACGGTCAATCTAGGATCCATCCCCGTTGGTGGGCCTATTGGGCTATTTCTCGCTCTAGCCAGTGCGCCACAACTGGTATATCAAAGGCTGTGGTATGTGCTATCCTGTTTGTGTCAAAATTACCATATGTTTGACATCCAATAGCCTATGATTAATAAATCAATGTGTTCTAGTGGTGTCATCAAACTATTAATGTATTCAAGAACAAAAAACTACATTATACTGCATGATGGGTTGTTTTATTTATACTGTGCACAAATTATTGTTACATAACTTGTGAAAGGCTGTAAGGGTCGGATCAAATTTGTAAGTCACGGTCGGGAGTGTTTTCAATCAGAATTTTATGGACCAATTTGTTGCCTCCGTGTATAAGTTGACTCTCTTCTTTTGGAAAGTATTTCTAGACTTCAAAAAGTCTGCAAATATACAGCAATATACCGTAATTAATATTTGTTTTTAAAACCCAAAGGGTCCTATTGTACTGATAATGAATAAATAGAAAGATAAACCAGTCTGAAATGTTTCTTACAAAACTGGCACACTATTTGCATAGGTTTTGTTTTATGATAGTTTCAAGTAGCACAAATCAAATTTGTGGCCAGATGACCCTTATTTGCAGCTATTCTCAAACTGAGGTTTGCTGATAACTTATCTTAGAAACAAATGTTGGTAATTTGTATTGCAACCCCTGTAATTGTCCACAGCAATCGGCAATGCTGTTAAGTTTTAAAAAGATTTTTGCCGTGGACATTTTCTTAATTGCAGGGGTTGTTTTGTGATTTTTATTGTTGGTAAAATAGTAAAAAAAAAAAAAATTCAAATTAGTTGCAGCATGCAGCTATCAATTCCTCAAAAACGACTGATGTTCCCCCATTGTTTTCGTGCCAAAATATGGGGAGCCATTTACAATATTACCACATTCAAGAGAGAAAAAAATTCAGCATTGCCCCACAATTCGCCTTGCAAATTTCAGAAATCGCTACTGTTTTAATAATAGTTGCTAATAATTTTTTAGTTCGTAACTGTTGCTAATCTACATTTAAAAAACATAATATTCCCTGGAATTGGTACTTAATCCTTATTGTGGTTTTACAATTTTAAAAATTCACATGCTAAGGGGAGTCATAGTACCCCATAACGGGGTCTCGCAGACCTCAAAACTATGCTGTCCAGTTCACAATGACATGCTTACAGGCATTCTTCTGTTTTTAAGTGTGCTGATTTCGTTTTGTAGGTCTCATACAAAGGGACAACCTGACCAACAACAACAACCGGAGGATTATGTAGCTGAGACTGATGGCATCATTGAGGTATTTAACAATTAGTTGCATTACTTCAAATCAATTCTGGTGGTGGTCAATTTGCTAATAAAAAAATAAAAACCCAGGAAGTAAGAGATACATGCATTTTGTGTATACACAAACATATATGTGCTCAAAGAAAACAAATTATAATATACTTTTAACCAATTAATAAATTTGTTTTCGTAATGATGCAGAGTTTCTTTTATTTTAGATAAAAATGGATTTTACACTTTCACAAACTAAATGCATGATAAACATATGTGTCATTCTGTTAACATATATACTTGTGGGGGAAAACTATTGTGTTGGTCCCCGAGAAAAAACGTGTTAACAGTGGTTTAAGCTATTGCCATCTGTCCACATCAATTCTTTGTAAATCTGCGTTTACAATAATCGGTACTGCATGTATTGTAATAGAGGTATTTCGCATTCCTATTGCGCATGCGCACGAAGAGTAACGTCCCTTGACAAAATAGACTGAAACTAGTCTTATTTACAAATTGGGGGGGCGTGACAGACAGGTTGTTATGGGTGACTTTAGTAGCTTCGTAGGAGACTTTTAAACTTTGGCAACTAACATGTACATATTTCGAATTAGATGGTATAATGGCCGTAGAAAACGGTCCGCTGAAATTTACAGCGGAATGGTTCAAATTAAAGGGACATTCCTGAGTTTGCTGCATTGTAAGATGTTTCCAACTAATAAAATATTTGTACGATTAAATTTACATATTA